>NC_054538.1:72397400-72574900 GCF_017654505.1 Polyodon spathula | reverse complement strand
CGCTGGTGAACGCCTATTGATAAGCTCAGTTGCCTTTGAGAGGAGTTAGTGTTTCAATCCCTCAAGAGAACACTACTATACAGTAACTTCTCAGTTCATATTTTGAACCAACACTCTTAACTCTTTAGTTCCTACGGTCTTTTTAGTGTTATGTAATTAACCTCACAATGCCACACAGTCGATAACAATGATTGTTGAAGAGCAGCTTCGAAACTCATAAAAGCAATTTAACATACGACAGACTTAAGGCACATGTTTTTTTAAACACCACATTTGAGTAATTGCAGTAAGAACCTCTCAGAGAGATTGCAAACATCATTACAATAGATAAGATGACAGTAAAATGAAAGTTGAAACTACAAATCAGTGGTTTGGGGGCAGGGCTTGCTATTTCAACCCTAGTTCAAGCACTTCTCCACACCTGTGCTCATTTTGCTCCTCCATCCTCCCCTCCCTCACTTCTCTCTCTGGGAGGCAGCAATGCAAGCTTCCCAGCCTTGAAGGTCTGTCAGAGTAGGACCCCTAGCCAAAAAATGTAAGAAAACCAGAACACAAGCGTAACCCAATCTATTCCAACTCAGACATTACTCCTGTTCAGTGAATGTGCTGTAGGTTGTAAGTCACATTGTTATGTGGGTTGAGTGTATCAAATTTTGTGAGCGTCTATCAAATGCTTTTGCATATCATTATCCAGATGGCTAAACCTAAAAAGGTTTTTCAATCAGTATTACAGTTTTTTTCAGATTACAAAATACAAATGCATGACTCACTGAGCTGATGATTATGTTCCCCATACTGCAATTGTTGTATTTAAAATGTATAACTGCACACCGGGAATAGACACCCACTTAGATTCTACAAAGCTCTCTACACCAACTTTTCTATTTATAGGATACCGTTTATTAGTGAGCTGCTAGAGCAACACATGTAGGTAATTTGCTATTACTTACATGTTTCACCTTGGGGGTGGTTTTATCATAAACAATTAATATAATGAATGTCCTTTAGAAGCAGGATTACAAATAAAGGTTATGTGATTGCAAGTCAGTTTAACTACTCTTTTTACCCAGGGGAATAGAGGCAATATGTATATTAAATTAAATAATTTTATTTTTATTGTAGATGGTGTTTTACTTATTCTAGCAGAAGCCATGCATTTCTGCTTCGACTTTAACAACCCATGCGCATCATAATAACTTGCCTTACTCTGCTAAGGTTTTATATTGCGCACCATTAGCCACTTGCTAGGTTAAATTGTAATACCCTGCTATATATCCACCACCTTCTTGTCAGTATGATTAGCTAAAGTCCCTTTCACACTGGCACTCTTACCTGGGTCCCAACCTGGGTTCTGGTTACCCCGGTCACAATCCCGCGTAGTTTGAAACCACACACAGGTTGTAGCGACATACCTCAGTATGTGGGTTGAAACGCTTTGACCCAGGTTGAGCGAGACAAAATGCGTGATGGTTGTTCGTAAGCAGATGAAATAACAAACAATTATGCCTGCGTGAAGGTTTTACTTCCACAAGGAACAGTTCTGTTTATTTTTGTTGATTGAGACACACTTTCTTTTTGTTCTCTCTGCTAATTTTTGAACTCAAAATATATTACATTTTAAAAGAAAGGCTATCCATACTATGAGCAATATTTTTTTAATACCCAGTTCTTCAGTATTCAATGTGATGTGCTAATAGAGCCTATGCAAAGGCTTTATCAATTGAGCTTCAAAAATAGCTTAGCTGAGATTTCAGTTTTTATCAGTCATAGGGGTGTATATCCAGTAGTGTCCAGTATATATGTATCTCACCTAATGTAATCACAGCTAGGTGAGAAAGAGGAACCACTGTCAAATAATTCACTTCATTTCATCGAAATAGCTGTGAAATGTATAAGACATATATAGTGTATTATACTGATAACAAGTATTTCCCTTTTTTGTTTATAATCTTTATTGAAAAAATGTTATCAAGCCTCTGCAAATGGGTTTCCCACTGGTGACCATGTGCATTGCATTTTGTTTTTACTAAGAGTCTAAGCCATAGTTATATGTCATGTTTGACAATCATCTACTTGAATATAAGGACCGGTAATTTTTCCAGTCCAGAAGTCAGGTTCGAGAGTCTTCTTCAGTGGGTAGTACATTGGAAGATAAGTAGTACAAGTAAGCAGAACATAGATGTTCTAGGAGTATCATCTGATAATAAAGCATAACTGCTGCACTAATACATCTAGCAACCTCACATACAACCAGTGGTGTTTTCTGAATGCTCGTTAGTGGAGAATGCATTCATTGCACCTTTTATTTTTTCTGAAATAAAAAGCATCACAGAACACTAAATGATGCAATGAAAAACACAATTTAGCAAGAGGATCAACTCAGGACAATAAATAAAAATCCTTTTAATACATTCATAGGAGTAATTTAATGATCTATAAATAACAACAAATAGGTCTCAACCATACACTTTTGCAAGAGACATGTTATAGCAAATGTAGACACCTGCTAAATTTTCACTTCCCATGTCTTTCTCTCTGGAAATCTGTTACCTGTGCATTCCCAAGATCTCTAACCAGATCATGTTTTAAAATAAATTAAAAAAAAAACACATACATGTTTATTTTAACATGTTTCATTGAAAAATGACCCATTTGAGCCCTGTATAAATAATTGACGCTCACAGCAGGTGAGATGTGTGGAATTATTTTGTTAGCTACAATCACTGCAAACATGCTAATAATGACCTCTTTCCACCATATTTGCATTGTAGTGATGTTAATCAGAATGTCATTAAATCACTCCTGGGAAGAACATGCCAGCAGGAATAATCCAGAGATAAAAGAATGGACCCCAATATCTAAAAATGGAATAACACTGTCACTGGCTAATTGAATACATTACATAGACAGCGTTGAGTAGTTGTATCCCTATAATAACTCAGTCATTATACAACATAATATGTTATGTATCAGTGAAAAGCACAATATAAAAATAGTATTGCAATGGTATTTCTCATCTTTAAAGCAAGGCATCCAAATGAATGGCTTATAATCCAAATAATCAAATTAATGTAACCATAGCTTAATTATTCAAATGGAATTACGTAATATGATTTAAGAAAAAAAAGTCCCGTAGGTTTTTACAGATGGTTGTAAGAAATTAAGAGTTCCTGAACCCCAGCCATGGCTGTGTAAATGGGCAGGTAGTCCGCATTCTTTGGAGACCGCAAATTGTCACCACAGCTCTGAAGGTACAGGGAGCTATGTATCATATTACACTGTGAACTGACAAGAGGGATTGAAGTCTGCAGATGTTGTGAGAAGCCATTTCTTTACAAGGTCACATATGTTTTTTATTTTTTTTTACATTTGCTATCTTTCTTTTTTTAATCTCACAAGGTCTCATTCGATTACAAGAGCTCATCAAGGCCCCATCACGCTACAACATTCGATTGAAAATCCGCCAGTTACCAGCGGACACAAAGGATGCCAAGCCTTTGCTGAAGGAAATGAAAAGAGGAAAAGAGTTCCATGTAATATTTGACTGTGGTCATGAAATGGCAGCTGGCATATTAAAGCAGGTGATTATCTGGAATTGGGTTTATGATGTTTGTTTATTTGTAGCTAAACTCGCATGCTTATTGTACTGGACTAAAACCTTCATAGCTTTGAATGTGAACAGGCAACCTGACTTAATCTTAAAAGTACATGTTCTTGCCATTGGCCGACAAATATACCAGCAGTTCTATTATTACAGGTTTCAACACATGCTCTGTGGCATTTTACTATACCATGAAGTGGGATTTAAGAATGGTGTGAAACTTCATTCAGGTTTAGAGTTCACATTTATTTTCAGAGAAAACAAAGTTAGGTTGAATTTGTAATCTCTTTATTTTGTTCAGTTGTACAAAAGCAATATATAAAATAAAAAAGTATATTCATGTGTGGTCAGTCAGAGCTTACAGCTCCCGTCTACCTTTCAAGCAGCATCTGTGCAACAGAAAGCCCAATGTTTGAACCATACCAGCTTGTATTTGTCTGTACTTCAGATATGGCCCCAGTATGCCCCCAGAATATCTATTTAAGGATGAGGTCAACACTGGTAAGGGAATACATCTATGTGAAATGCTAGAGACAAAATCATTTGGTCAGTACTAAAATCAAACCAATTAATAAATACATTACAAATAGGCAGAAAAAACCTTAGCTATGCTACTTATTTTTGTAGCAAAAATGATTTGTGTAGACATGACTATTTACACCAATTTACTGCTTCCTTCCCATTGGTTAGAAATAAACACACACACACACACACATCTGATTAGGAATACATTTATAGAAATAATAACAGGGTAAGTACCTGCTGTTAACTGGTAACAGGGAAACGACCTTGTGAGAAAAATTGTTACCTGATGTAATTACATGGTAACACCAGCACAGGTAATTTATGTATACACTATTCCACCATGAACAAAAACATTGGTAATTACCCAGTTATTATGATATTACATAGTTATTAATGCCCTTATAAAGACCAGGCTATAGTCGTGCTTCTTCTATGTAGGAAATTGTGAGGGTATTAGAATACTTTTATATGGTACCTTCTTTACCCAGGGTCAGAGATTGGAGATATACATCACTGAGAGATATCAGTTGCAAACAAGTTCATTCTTTATGTAATCACAGGTTAGAGCTCTCAACCGATAACTTTAGGGTTACAGTAATATAGTATATCTAACAAATAGTCATGGCTTCACAGTACTTTCAAGTACATCTGCACAGTCTTATTACAAGTGATCACACTGCCTTTTTACAATGATTTATTAGATACAAGTATTCAGCTAATCATTAATGATAGGTGAGCCTTCATTATTTAACTTCCCTTTTTTTGCAATTGATAATAACTGCTTGGTTGAATCATGTTATTTTTAATATTTAAAAAATGCCTTTGGGCAAGAAACATGGATGCTTTTAATTAAGTAACATTTTAAAATACAATATCCATTTTTTTCCCCCGGCCTAATTGAAACTCAAAATCTAAAATGTATTTAAAATTAAGATTTACATTTCTTCAAATAAAATGAAAAAAACAAAAAAAAAAAACAAAAAAAAAAACAACTATTAAAAACAGAACTTGACTTTCTGCCCGGAAATGGAAGAGCTTTATTATTATTATTATTATTATTATTATTATTATTATTATTATTATTATTATTATTTCTTACCAAACGCCCTTACCCAGGACGCCTTACAGTTGTATACAAAAAATACATATCAAGAATTACAGTACAATTAAGAGCAAAATACAAAATACGATGACTTCAGTCCTAATAAGAGCAAATATAAAACGCAGTATGATTTGATATCGGGGCAGTTCAAGAAGTTCAAGAGCAGATAACAGTGTTGATAGTTACATCAGGGTTAGATACAAGTGCAAGTGAAATACAAAATACTACAGATTGGGTTCAGTGCAGGATTAAATACAGTAACATAGGGAGCATGTAAGTTAAAGTGCATTATGGGCAGAGTGCTATATTGTCCAGAAGGGAAGAGCTGAGTTTTACAGGTGTTGTCTGAAGAGGTGTGTCTTGAGGAGGCGCCGGAAGATTGTCAAGGACTGGGCAATCCTGACATTGATAGGAAGGTCGTTCCACCACTGTGGGGCGAGGGTGGAGAAGGAGCGGGCTCTGGAGGCAGGGGAGCATAGAGGAGGTACAGCCAGTCTTCTAGTGCAAGCGGAGTGGAGAGGTCGGGTGGGGGTGTAGGGAGAGATGAGGGTCTGGAGGTAGCTGGGTGCAGTCTGGTCAAGGCATCTGTAGGTGAGTACAAGAGTCTTTAACTGGATGTGAGCAATGATAAGGAGCCAGTGGAATTAGCAGAGCAATGGAGTAGCATGGGAGAAGTGAGGCAGAGAGAACACTAGACAAGCAGCAGAGTTCTGGATAAGCTGCAGTGGATGGATGGCGGATGCAGGGAGGCCAGCCAGGAGGGAATTGTAGTCTATGTGGGAGAGTACCGGGGCCTGAACGAGGAGTTGTGTGGAGTAATTGGTGAGGAAGGGTCTGATTCTTCATATGTTGCTCAGGAAGAATTGGCAGGTGTGTGCTAGAGTGGATATGTGCTGGGAGTAGGAGAGGCAGGGGTCCAGGATTACTCCAAGGTTCTTGGCTGAGGAGGAGGGTAAGAGTGTGGTAGATTCCAGAGGAATGGAGATAGAGAGATCAGAGGAGAGGGAAGATGAGGGGAAGAAAAGGAGGTCATATTTAGAGAGGTTGAGTTGAGTGGATGCGAGTGCATCCAGGAGGAGATAGCAGACAGACAGGTATAGATACGAGAGGGGGGGGGGGGGGTGGGGTCGGGGGGGGGGGGGGGGGGGGGGGGGGGGGGGGGATCTGTGCATCATCAGCATAGAAATGGTATGAGAAACCATAGGATGTGATGAGGAGCCCAGGGAGCGGGTGTAGAGAGATGATAGGAGAGGACCAAAGACTGATTTCTGGGGCTGTGCCAGGTTACCTGGTAGGTGCGTTCAGAGAGGCAAGAGGAGAACCAGACCAAAGCAGTGCAAGAGATTCCCTGATCAGCGAGAGAGGATAGGGAAATAGAGTAATCGACAGTGTCAAAAGCAGCAGAATATATAAATATATGCATAAAAGGGGCCAATTTCTATATATGAAAAATATAAGGATCATACTTTTCTACCATATATTAAAAAGTTATGTTTTTTCTATAAGGAAACCCAGAGTTGGGGATGGAAGGGGTGGGCAGGTTGGGAGGAGAAAGAACAGAGGGAGTCAAGGGAGGAGGTGAGGGAGGAAAAGAGGGTAGAGGTAGCAGAGTCTATAGAGAGCTGGGAGAAGGAGTCAATAGGAGGGAAGTGATAGAGAGCGGTGAAGGCAAGAACAGACGAAGAGAGAGAGTGGAGTTTACGGCGGGAGGTGACAGTGGGGGTAGCTGGAGGAGGGAGAGAGGGGAGAAACAGACAAAAATAGAGAAAATACTGATCAGAGAGTTCCAGAGGGGTGACAGAGAGGGTGGAGGGGCTGCTGGCCTGGAGAAGTTGACGTCCAATTGACAGCTTGTTTTGTGTGCAAGGAGAGAGAGAGAAGTTGAAGGAGTGAAGGATTCCAGCAGAGTGGGTGGGGTTGGAGAGACGGATATTGAAATCACCTCACAGATAGAGGGGAGGGAAGAGAGGAGATAGTAAAGCGGGAGGTCCAGGGGGATGGTACAATACAATTATCAGGATTTGACAGGGATAGGTTTGTTAGACAGTGTGAAATTCAAAGGTATTAACAGAGATTCGGAGGGGACAGAAAAGAGTAAGGAGGAAGAGAGGAAAAGACCAGTCCCACCTCCCAGTCCAGTGAGACATGGAGTATGGGACAGGATGTGAAGAGAGGACAGGGCAACAAGAGTTACAGTGTTATCAGGAGAGAGCCAGGTCTCAGTGAGAGCAAGGAAATCGAGAGAGAGATGGGAGGCAAAGGCATAGATGAAATCAGCTTTGTTAGAAGGGTGACAGTTCCAGAGGGCACCAGAGATAGTGTGGGAGGGGAAAGAGTGGGAAGGGGGAGAGGCAGAGGGATGAGGTTAGAGGGGTTAGGGGAGCAGAGGTGGAGAGAGGACAGGGGACGGGAGAGGACAGTGGATGGGAGAGGACAGAGTAACAGGGATGTGAGAGACAGTCATAGCAGGACAGGTGAGACAGATAGATACAGTAGTAGTGGGAGCAGGAGCAGTGAGGGGAGGGTACAGACCTGTCTAGTAGTTGGCTGCTAGGTTTAGATTTTCTCCAACAGCCTCTTCTCACAGGTCTCTCCTCTCTGGACTCCCACAGCTAGACTCCCGGCTCCTTGGTAGAGAGGTTCATCTGTTGGCTGCTGCTTCGTGTGGGGGCACAAATAGGCTAGCTGTCTATTATACTTAATTGTGCTAAAGATAATATTTAATCAATTCAGTGCACTTCAATGGGATTACATAACTATACAACTCTGAACGGAAACCAATCAAATTGCAAATCAACCTCTATTCAATTTAACCACACTCACCTGGTACCAATCACAAACAGTAGATAATCTAATTAAAACAACACCACCTTGGGCTCCCAAGTGGCGCATCCAGTAAAGTGAGTGCAGGATGCACCCTATAGCCTGGACGTCACCGGTTCGAGTCTGGGCTATTCCACAGCCGACCGTGGATGGGAGTTCCCAGGAGGCGGCGCTCAATTGGCTGAGCGTCGCCAGGGGGGGGGTCTAGGTCAGCCAGGATGTCCTCGGCTCACCATGCACCAGCGACCCCTGTAGTCTGGCCGGGCGCCTGCGGGCTTGCCTGTTAGCTGCCCAGGAGCTGCATTGTCCTCATACGCTGTAGCTCCTGGGCGACTGCATGGTGAATCCGCAGTGTGTAAAAAAGCGGTCAGCTGCACACGCTTCAGAGGACAACATGTGTTCGTCTTCACCGCTCCCGAGTCAGCGCAGGGGTGGAAGCGGTGAGCCGAGCCTAAATAATAATTGGCCATTTAAAATTGGGAGATAAAATACAAAAATAATTGGCAACGACTAAATGAAAAAAAAAACACAAAAAACAACACCACCTTTATAATGCTACTTAAATACAGCTAGTTGGAATGAGGCCTCTAGCAGCCACTGGGAGGGATTTGGAAAAGGTCCTTGCTCTACCTGTCCTCGCTCTGACTGCCACAGCTTAGACTGCTCTTGGTCGTGTGGCCCTCCCATAAGAAAATTTACCGCAGCATCTACTATGGTATACTATGGTATCTTTTGTGGTATACCATAGTTTATCATAGTACTTACAATGGCATACTATGGTATCATTGTATCTTGTATTTAGACTCCAGACAATAGATGAGTCACTGTCAACTTTTTAAAGAAGGTTTTATTTGCCAGTCAGGTTTTACTTTTTCTCAACATGAACTCAATCTTCAAATGAACAGATAATTCCTCCATCTTGTACAGCTAATTCCTTCTTCTATTTTGTATTTGGTTATTGCAAATTTAAAGAATTGAATATAAAAGATCCCTTTTTACTCATTTGGACTATAAATTGTTTTTACACTAGATGACATTGAGATTGATGGCCTTAGCTATTGTGATCTAATAATAAGATCTCTTGGCTTGTGGTCTATAGACAAATGTGTGCGGATTGTCAACTTGGACAGGAATGTTAACTAGCTCAGGGGACCATTACAAATGATTGTAAACAGAATGAGAAACCTGGGGAAACGAGACATTTTACAATGGTTTGTCCTTTTTCTTGTAAAGAAAACAGTGTCTGTGTGTGTGTGTGTGTGTGTGTGTGTGTGTGTGTGTGTGTGTGTGTGTGTGTGTGTATATATATATATATATATATATATATATATATATATTATATATATATATATATAATGTATTTATTTGACAGGGACAATGTACAATTTTTAACATGTATGACTTATTACAGCCAGAGTTAGCTGTGAGCTCATTTTCATTGGCAGTCCCTGGGCAGGTATAGAGATAGGAAGGATAACACACAAACACAAAAACAGAAAAAAGACAACAATACAAATAATATAGCATTTACAGAAGAGAGCAATTTGCAGTTGACAGTTTTATAAACATAATGCAATGATTCCCCCCCAAACAAGCAGAGTTAGGATACTGAAAAGAAAACAGCTAAAATTCATAGTACCATAATAATAATTACCCTACTACCCCATAATAATTACCCTCCCTACTGGAGCAGGCAACAAAGTATAAATAGAGTTTGAAGTCCTTGTTTATTGTGCACACAGGCTTAGATTAATCTGTGAAAGATTAATTTTAATATCATCCGGAAAACTTGGCGATAGAGCATTCATTAGTGTATGGGTGAGAAAATGGGTTTCCTCCCAGGTTAACAATAATGTAGATTATTTATATTATTTTATTTATATTGTAGCATCAAAAATGTAAGTGTCAAAATATCCGACCACATTGAGTGTACAAAGATAGAGACTTTCTTCAATATTTTGATCTTTTTGAACTGACTCAGATATGAGTGGGTGTGAACCATTGTGAGGTTGCTTGGAGCTTTGTGGCATTATCCTATTTCACTGAGTAATGCTTTGGCAAATTATAAAGGCGTTTGGAGCAGAAAACACTGAATAGAGTCAATACAAACCTTGGAGCCAAGTACTTTTCAAAAAGCTTTTAAAATGTTTTCAAGAACTGTATACATTTTTTTAAAGGACATTAACAACATTAGGGTTCTCTTTACAGTTGACTAGAGCATGTATAAACTTTTTCTACATGGCACTTTGATGACATTTTCTGTAGGTTTTCAGGTACTGTACTGTAGGTTGCTCCATGTATGGTATATCGTGCTATATGCAATTATATACAACATAAGCAGAAGGATGTAAAATGTGAAAGATAAACTTGTAAGAATGAAAGTTCTCGTCTAACACTTCCTTTTATCTGACGTATACATTTCAATTAAGTGCTGTAATTGAATTTATTCAGGTTAATTTGAAGGGGATGTAAAATGTGAAAGATAAACTTGTAAGAATGAAAGTTCTCGTCTAACACTTCCTTTTATCTGACGTATACATTTCAATTAAGTGCTGTAATTGAATTTATTCAGGTTAATTTGAGACTCGTTCTAATGCCATTGCCTTATTACTGTTCTGTTGTGCTTTCCTTTGTTAGGTGTTATGTGGGTGTGAGCCAAATTACTAAAAGCTTATCATCTTTTTTTTTTTTTTCATAGGCATTAGCTATGGGAATGATGACAGAATATTACCATTACATTTTCACAACACTGGTAAGCGATTTCTAAAATTATATTATTTAGATTTGCTTAAATTGAGCAATGTTAATCTCTGACTAAAATGATTCCCATTCTGTTTATAAAAATACCTCCATTCTGTAGGGTATGAACCTAAAAAATAGGCTGCTTTCACATCTCTACTCTTCTTGATTTTAGTCCTTCTCCTAAAATTGTAGCATGAGATAATTGCTTTTAGTAAGTGAGTATTTCTTAAGCATAGCATTATGTATTAACCACATTCTTATCTAATGCATTTACAGAACTCTTTGTCTCCTAAATATCCTTCCACTAGCTTCCCTCAACCACCAAAATAAACTTTGAGACATGTGTCATAACTGTAAATATGTGGTGCCTTTAGAAAATGTGGATAAAATGCGAGATCGCGAGCAGTTGTAAGACAGTTGACATCGGCAACTGAATGTACAGTGTAGCGTCAACTAGTCACCATATTGTGAGGTACTGTCACAGCCACCTTACCAAAGATACTTTTTTGTCTTACTATTCTGGAAAGCTCCTTTAAAAAATAATAATAATTAAAATAAATACATATTACAACTATCCAGTGCTAAATGTTATCTTCCATCTCTGCATCCAATACTGACGACAAATGTATAATGAAAAAAAGCTCATAGTGTGGTGTAAAAACTGTCTCTAACAGGGTCCCTTTTGTTGCAAACACTTTACAGCATAGTGTCTTACCCTCTAAGACATACAAGATAGGTGAAAAAAATGAGAATTATATTTCACATTTCACATTCGAGTGAAGAGGAGTGAAAATGATTTTTACATGAAACGCCTCTTTGTTCTTGAATTCCTGTTACCTATATGGTTTTTATTTTTTTATAAAACTAGATCAATCCTTATAAATACATGTTTTATATTTCAAATGATAGAAGATAATATAAAGAAAAATATATATTTTTCTAAATGATGGCTATATTTATAATTGCAAACTATTAACCTAATGGTTTTAACCTTCATTCCTTTCCAATTTGCTATAAAGCTCACATACATAGTTACAATATATTATGCATTATTTAAGTTAAAATACATTGTATTGTCTTTGAGTGATCTTTGTTTATAAAATTAGATAAGGTTTATTAAAAGTTCTAAAATGTTTTCCTATACACAATTATGAAATATATAGAATTATGAAACTCTCTTCAAGCTGTGAACAACATCATCCTTTGTCCTTGTTTGAGTGCACGGGTTATCTTTTTATATAAGGGACAGACTAGCATATAGGAAATGTCACATTAAGGACTAAGGAAAGGATAACATACCACTGAAATGTTTATCTGCCCCCACATAACACTTCCTTGCAGTATTTCAGATAGTTTATTGAGATACAATTGTGTCCCCTGGGTATTTCCAACACTTAATTAAGAATCAACAGACACAACCTGCTTTTACACCAACACATCTCTTACAGGATCTCTTTGCCCTGGATGTGGAGCCTTATCGCTACAGTGGTGTTAACATGACAGGATTCCGAATCTTAAACACCGAAAACACCCAAGTAGCTTCAATAATTGAGAAGTGGTCGATGGAGCGGCTCCAAGCGCCTCCCAAACCAGACTCGGGTTTGTTGGATGGATTTATGACGGTATGAGTACAGAATTGGAAAGCCACTGCATGTTTCTTTTTGAAGTGATGCTGTTTTATATGAAGCAATATACACAGTACTACTCACATATATAACCGATACAGTGAACTGTATGTGTCATAAATGTAAGGCTAGTAAAAAAAAAAAAAAAAAAAAAACAAAAATATAATATATATATATATATATATATATATATATATATATATATATATATATATTCTAGATTGGAAGTATATCTTAAATTGTGGGTATGTAAAAAAATACATACATTTTTTGAGTAAGTTCTTCTTTCATACAACTTACGTCTGTGATGGTTTATGTTGAGGTGCGTCTGTGACAAGTTAGATTATTTTTTTTAAATTATTTTATAACTGGCTGAAACTATGGGCTTTCACATTGACAGTGGCAAGGGGGTGGGGGTGGTTCTTAACAAAAATGAACTCTTCTGTTTAAATTTTCTCTGGTAGGATTATGGGCAGTAAGAGCAGTCCCATCATTTAATGTTCTTTTTCACTGGGAATACAGCCAAATGTGAACCAGTATTCAGACTAGAATTAGCATCTCATTTTAGGCCACCTGCCAAAATAACTGTTTAGATGATAAAATTCGCACTGCACTGGTCTGTCCAGTTTGAGTTTGGCGAGCACTGATCTCAGCTGTTTATCTTACATCCCTTGATTAGCGTGTATATCATTTTATCTTTAATTGTGCCACTAAAGTGCTGTGTGGAAAATTATAATTCATTCTTGCTTGGTGCAGCGTCCAAGGTTTGAGAGTACTGTATTTAAAAACCTCTTATTAATTTTTGGTCAAATATTTTTAACTTCATGAGGCAGTAATGAAGGCACAGCTGCTTAACCCTTGTATTATTAATGACAGTTGATGTGGCCAGGTAGAAAACAAAACAACAGATTTTAAATTTAAAGGCTTCTGAAACCAATCATTATCCCTAGATCTCTAGTGGGATATAGTGGAGCTGTCCATAAGATTATAATATATTTGCAACAGTATCTAAATAACTAGAAACAATTTGCTTGTTGAAGGGAGCATTACAATTATTGAACTGGGTATGCAGTTTCTTTTTTTTTTTTTTTTTAATTTGGAATCGGCAGTTATTTTTAGAATTTTCTCCCCAATTTGAAATGTCCAATTATTTTTATTTTCAACCCGGCTCACCACTGCTGCCCTCTCACTGACTCGGGAGGGACAAAGACGGACACACACATCCTCCAAAACGTGTGCCATCAGTCGTCCGCCTCTTTTCACTCTGCGGGCCCGCCATGCAGCCGCCTCAGAGCTACAGTGTCGAAGGATCACGCAGCTCCGGGTAGCTTACAGGCTGGCCTACAGGCACCCGGCCAGTCTACTGGGGTCAGTGGTGCGCTGTGAGCTTGGAAACCCTGGCCGAACTAGACCCTCCCACAAGGAGGCGCTCTGCCAATTGTTCACCGCCCCCTGGGAACTACCGTCCACGGTCCTGGACCCAAACCAGCGACCCCCGGGCTATAGGGCGCATGCAGTTCCATGATAACATTTTTTTATATTCTATAAATATTGTATTCCTTCTATAAATATTGTATTCATCTGCCTTTGCACTTGCTTCAAAAATGGACCTTAGATTCGAAGAGATCTTACATAAGAAAATATAATTGAGCAACATGACACGAATAGGCATGGGTTTTGCTGGACATTGTCACTTTTTGGGTTCAACAAACCAAACAATGACAATATCCAGCACAACCCATGCCTTTGTGTAACCTTCCACATCAGAAAACATTCCCTATGAAGTAAAATAGATAATAATCAGGTAAGACATATGCATTTTTTTTATATATAATATTTAAGAGAGAATATATTATAACTATATAATACATATATCATATTATATATATTAGTCAATATACTATCATATATTATAGATATATAATATATCTTTTTTTTAAATAAAGGCTTTAAATAACTATAGAAATCTGGCTTAGTTGTGTCTGAGTTCATTTCTCTTTAAAGAGATTCATTTGAATGTTGCTACTAATTGGACAATTATTGAAGCAACTGTCAATTGCTGCAAAAGGAGGCACTGAAGTGCAAGAATATTTTTGCTTTCATTTAATCTTGTTGGTTTATTTGGCGATGCTGTGGAGTGTTCCCCAGACAAGATGCTGCTCCAGCATGCTCTTCTTTCTAGCGAGCGTGCCCAGTAACCCTGCAGGGAGGGCTCGGATCTGTGACCTCTGATGGATATAATTTCACTTGCAATCCAGCGTTGGACAGTTTCTGTATTAAGGTACTGCAGATACTATAATTAGTGTAGATCTGTGTCTCCATACAGCATTGTTTTGCTTTGTTGGGATGAAGAGGCAGGATAATTTTCTGGTTTTCATAGGTACTTTTCCAGTGAAGCTACTGGGCACAAGAGATTTCTGGGCTCTTCGAACAGGAATCTGTGGCAAGATTCTTTGTTCTGTTCATAGGGATTTTTGTCTTCCTAAGAGGAATAAAACCAATGAGCATTCAGTATTCTGCCCACATATAATATATATATATTATATACCGTTATTATTATATAATATATATATATAATAAATTAAAAATAGCAATACAGTTATTATTATTTTTATATTAAATCAATTATGTTGGGATTATTTTACCTGGTGGATCTTTATTTTCATTGTAAAAAACAAAAAAAAGACTATGCTTCGACACAGATTAATTTAGAATCCTGTTTATGGCCTCTTCACAACTATCTTTTTAGAAAGAACCTTGAGCTCAGTCTATCAATTTGCAGCCTCTCTGTTGTTTCTTACTCACCAGTGTGAATGAAGGGGCTACAGGCTGTTCAGATAAGTCAGAAGCAGGCAGATTGGTAATTGGCAATTCTTGACTAAACTTGTTCACAAGGAGTCAAAATCAACCATAGAAATCTGAAATTATTCCAGTAGTTTTAAAGTTGTAAAAAAGTTGTTATAAAACATGTATAAGCGGCAGTATTGTTTGAAATAGCGAAGCGCAGCTCCATCCTGAATTTAAGCAACACACCACTGGATTGGAATATAAACAAAGACACATTTGAAAGTAATCTCGATAAGCATGTTATCCCACTCGAGCAGTACAAAAAAAGGGGTTCCCATGCTTGTGGTATACATTGGATTTTTCAATCTGAATAATTGAGAATTTTCAAAAATGTACCTTTCTAGAAGTACACTGTTAAAACAGATATGCCTAAATATCAACCAATCAATCAATCTTTATTTTATATAGCGCCTTTCATAGTGGACCACCATCACAAATCACTTTACAAGATACTGTAAAAAAACAATGCAGCACCATAATACATTAAATACATTGAAAAACAATGCAGAATACATTAAATAGAAGGCTAGGGTGTGAAAATTCTAAAACACTGTGGATGCATAAGTGTGGCAAGGTGCCCTCCCCTGTGTGTAGTTTGTGTTGTATGTTGTATGTGGCCTGTGGAACCAGCACGATACTTGTTTATTGTTTTGCCCAGTGTTTGTTTGTTAGTGTTTGTTTGTTTTGTTTGTCTGATTTTGGCTACTGTGCTGTTTTAATTTACAAAGTGTTTTTGCCTTGTTAAAACTTTTTATTTATAATAAACCAGTGCAACAGCGCAATTCACAGCTCACTCACCACTCTGTGTCCTTGCATTTCCTGGTCTTATCATCATCACTACAGCCAACCTGTTCAAAATATGTCATATAGAAACATAAGAAGATGCAGTGAAACATCAGAAGTAGGAGACACAACAGTATGCGTATGTTATGTTGAATCATGAGAATAAGATATTGAATGATCAGAAGTAGAAAAGACAAAACAGCTAATAACAAATATCAGGCTTAAAGAGTTGATTCAAAGCGAGCAATGGTGGGAGCATCATACACCAAAGCTGGGAGAGAGTTTCAAAGAATCAGAGCCATGAAGCTAAACAAGCATTCTTCAAATATTATACACAGTTTAGACACACAGTAAATGCCTTGAATGGTTTCCTTAAAATGCATACAAATTCCAACTTGCTGTTTACGGGTGCAAATTGAATATAATAGATATATCACATAGAGATTACATAGTGTAAATCAAATATTTATTTCTCCATTACAGCACCACACAGCGCAATTATAAAAGACATTTCTTCACTGTTTAAAAAAATAAATAAATACAAAGCGCTGATTAATCTTGTCATTTAAAATCTTTACACATCCCTAAGAAGTGATAAAATAGAAATGGATGGTTGCATTTTTTAATAGAGATCATTGTTGACACATTAATTTCAAAATGTTCAAAGGGAGGAGCCCTTGCCTTTTCAAAATCACTCTGTTGACCAAACATAAGTAATATATTTCTTTCCTGTATTACTTTTATTTTTAATTGTTTTTTTTTTTTATTTATTTTATTTATAAGATCTCATAACTGGAGTATTTCTTTATTTCAAATATATTCTGTATCATCCTTTTATCTTCTACCCTGTTGTACATTGTTTGACTTGAAAAGTATTTGAGACCCCAGTATGTGACAGCCTGAGAAGAAATATTTTATAGAGATTGCCTTGATTATTTTTGATAACTGTTTCTGCTTTATGTTCACAACCCCATTGTTCATTCCTCCGCTGTTGGTGTCAAAGGGGTGGCAACATTTAAGAAGAATTCAGTTAAAATTGGAAATTACCAAAGCAGCTGAGTGAGAGAACAATCAGACACTGTAGAGCCCTTGCACGTCATTTGCATCTCATTCTTCAGGATGCAAGGGCAGAGACTAAAATAGGCTTCATTGAAAACTTTTTACACAGTATAAATTCAAACATTGTTGTGTAGGAATTACATTGTATATGCTCTAAGAAACAATGTTACCTCTGCTAATTAAGAAACGTCAGTAGCAGCCCAAGAAGTTGTCCGCTACTAAAGCCATGTTTTAACCTGCCACTGGGTTTCACTTGAAAGTTGAATCAGATTTGTTAATTTCTATTGACCATTGTGAAATGTCTGGTTTCAGATTGTATTGTAGACTGCAAATGAAACCGTCTTACTTTATACTGGAACAAACTGGTGGGGAGCTATGACCTTTTTTTTTCTTTTTTGTTTAACTAAAGGATATGAAGAATGTAATATTAGGGGTTGAACAAAACAAAACAAAACAAAACAAAACAAAACAAAAAAAACCTGGAATGACTGATATACAGTACACATTTTTGTAGAAATGGGATGTCCTTCAAATAACCCTTTAGACATATGCAGATTTCTGTAATACAAAACAAATATGCTTCAAGCCTGTTTGCAAGTGCAGTATAGTCTTTCTAGCATACTGTTATAGCAACACTTAAAATCCATAGAAACAGGACATTTGGTTTTCTTATTAATCATTTAGTTTCATTTTCACCTTTTTCTTCCTTGGAATATTCTGCCCCAAGCCAAAGCTTAACATATATAATGAAAATGACCTAACAAGCTCTGCAGCTTCATTAATGTCATTTTTATCATTGCTAATTGCTTTACCTATTAATTTAATTTAGTGCAATATTTTAATCTTTAGCAGATTATGCTGCAACTTGACTGTTCTGAGCCCTAAATCTGATTTTCAGTACTCATTTTGCAGTTAGCTGAAGCATGTGCAGTGAAGCGATTTCTTAGTATTCAAGCTTGGTAATAGTAAAACACTCTCTGACAGCATTGCTAACATAGTGTATTCATTTCTACAGTACATGAAAACCTCAGCCTTAATCACGTATTTAGAAAGCTTTCATTCCAGCACTGGGCAGCAAATTTGTTATGCTGAAAAAGAGGCGAGTACTTCGCAAAACATGTTGCCTTTGATGTAACACCAGGAAATATTTGCTCTTTATTATAAGGGGTTGCAACATCCCCAGCATGTTTAAGGTAATTAATAGAAAGCATAATGTCATTGTATATTTGTTATTGGATCTGTGGTTCAATATAATACATTGACTTGACTTTTGATTGATGGCTGATTTTTGTTTTTTTACGATACTTATTCTGTCTGGTGCAGACTGTCCCTGTGGATAGGAAAATGGGCAGCAGGTACCTATAACCTGTCCTGCCAATCTTATCCCATCTTTGTCAAAGTCAGCTAGAGTTGCTTAGTTTCCCTGGGTATCCAGAGTAGCAAGTAGATTTTATGTAATCTCACAACCTGTAGTGGGTTGCTACAGCAGAATATGAATGAACACATGCAGTCCACATATCCAGTTTGATCAGTGCAATAGGTAGGCTTGGTTTAGCTGAGCTTATTTTAGCTACAAATGTGAACTAAATTCATTGGTGAAAAAAAGGAGCAGTTCTTTTAGCACAATATTTCCTGTGGGAATGCAATAAAGGCCAGTGAAGTACTGCTTGGCCCCTATACCCAAATGCAGTATATGAAAGCTAGAGCAGTATGTATGTGATGAATACTACATTAGCCTTTGGCCTCGCCTTTCGAGGCACCCCTTCCCACAAATGAGCTTGCAGATAACTGGAGAGTGTAGGGTTGCCATGGGCAGGGGGGCAGGATGACTTCCCTCCCCTGTTAGATGAAGACAAATAAGCAGGAAGAGGATGAGGAGGAGGAGGTGAACCTAGTGGATTGAGGTAAGATATAAATCATTTCCTTGCCAATCACTGGACTGATTGTTTATCGAGGGACGAAAAAGAAATAGCTATTTGATTGATGATTTAGTCTGGTACTGGAAGCGCCTACAATATGCTTGATATTTACGTGATGTGATCTAAAAGTGAGTACCCTGCCAGAACCATCGCTTTACTTAATTAAATTTGATTTAGCTAGGAGCATATTATTTAACATACGAAACATTTCCCATAATTATTCTCACAGTAACTTTTGTAAACAGTTCAGTTTCAGGAAATACATATATTCTCAATAAAGAAGCACTAACATCTTCTTACATACCTCACCAGAAACAATTAAGACTGACCCCAGGACTGCAGACAGAGATGTTAACAATACAACCAAGCTTTGGGATAGATTGGAATTGCCACGTTATTTTTAAAGTGGTCTGGGAAGAAAGGAAAAAGCATAGTAATGCCCTTCCATTTAAGTGGCTAACTAGATTTGGTGGCATGCATGTGCAAATCAATTATATATTCTTTTTAAACCATCTTGCATATTTTTGTTTGAAGCATTAAGCAGTTTTCTTTATTAGAACAAGTATTAGGTTTAAAATCTGTTGAATTTGACCGTTAGCTTGATTAACAAGTTCCCTCAGTTTCAATTAATCCCTAGTTAGTTGTTCTGTATATTGCCTTTTGTTTCCTTTTTTTTACATTTTGCTTTGTTGACCGGTTGTTTTTGATGTTTATTTGTAGGGGTAATCTATAGATAAACACAGGTAGGGGGTTCTTGCTATCCAGGATGAATTTCCAGTGCTGTAAAATGTTCCATAAACTGTAGCAGTCATTACATCAATAACTTATTTTTTTGTATAGTCTGACAAGGCAGAGCTCTGCCTGCAAATAAAGTGTTGGGTTTATGTGTTGGTGGTGGTTGGCAGGGAAATGGTTCTTTCCTAGCCCTGCTAAACACATGTGAAAATGTGGGTTTTGTGTCTTTTTTCACAGCCATAGGTTTACGTGGTCAGCAATAGGTTTAAGTAGTTAATTGTTTAATTGTTGTATTGTTTTAATGAGCCTGGATCAGAATCATATGGCTCTAATTTAATTAAGTACACCTGCCTGTAATTAGCAGGCAGGTGTTTAAGCAGGTCAAAATGTTTTGGCGGAGGGCGAAAGGTGAAAGGCAAAAGGCATAGTGATATTTGAAAAGTACACATGTGTTTTGTTGCATTGGTAAATGGCGTAGCTGTCTTTTTTTGATTAGCTAGAACTTACAAAGTTTAGTTAGGACTCCTTGCTGGAGTTCAGCTTTTGTTTTTTGTCTGATTTTTATTTTGTGAAAATAAATATACAGGCCCTGCCCTGTTGAAACATATCTGTGTCTCGAGTCAAAAGACAACACACTAAACCGCTTTTCTACCGCATTTAAGTTTTAAGCTTGCATAAATAAAAAATCTATTGATTTGATCCACCAAATAAGTATTGACTGGTAAGAAATAATAAAAAAAGACAAAAATGATTTAAGTTATTTTAGACACAGTTTATTTTAATGTGGCAATGCTCAGTGTTGGCAGGAGGCAGACTGCTTATTTCTCTCCCTGTCTAACCCATAGTTCTTGCCACTCGATGAGCGCTGGTACTGTTGACGCGCTTCTCGCTGTCTATATTGTCACATATTCCTCTCACTCATAAAGAGGCAGGGCTTGTATATTAGAAGGGCTGCGGTTACTGAAGCATTAAAGTACGACAAGGGGTGGGCTATCTCATTTTAACCCACCCTCTGTCGTACCTTAATGCTATTATAAATCAAATTTAAAAATGACTATTTATTTACTTTTAAAATTAACACAACACACACACACACACACACACACACACACACACACACACACACACACACACACATATATATATATAATATATATATATATATATATATATATATATATATATTATATATATATATTCATAATAGACGTATCACGCGTGTATTGTAACGCAGTTATCACATACACTTAAAAAATAGTTCCAGCGTAATGTAAACAAAATTTGTTTAAACATGTTTATTTTTATATATTAATGTACATTTAATTGTAAATATAGCATGTACTTATTAAAATGTTATATACATTTCTGTATATCAATTACATTAACCTATTATACAAATGCATTAATGGCCATTTATCACTTTGTAAATTACTTAAATCTTAACACGTTTTTTTATGTTATTATGTTAAAAAAAAAAAAAAAAAAAAAAAAATGTGCGTAGTGATATTTACTGTTATTGAACTTTTTTTTTAATTTGCTGTGTTTATTTAAAAAGTAAATGCAAGGGCATTAATACGAAGGAAGGTGGTTAAGTTGTCTTTGACCTTCTCTGCCATGGCAGAGACAATGAAGCTGAGTGTTGACCCATACATTTCTCACTAATCCCCGAGCTGTGCTTGAGTGCAGGCTTCAGATTTATTTAGCTTCTCCAGGTCTGCAGGTGTTACTGAGGGATAGTGTGTTGCTTTGTCATTTCCACTTCGTCTGTTTTTTTTTTTTTAATTACCGCTATGAATACATTGTTAGCTGTGCTAAATGCAGCATCTTTTGCTAAATTAACTTTTGTGATCTGTATGGCAGATCATTCAAAAGCGATGGATACTGTACCAGCTCGCTGACTGAAGCTGGAAATGTTGTACTACTCTCCGTCTTTTCTTCTTAGGGAAGCATCGAATTCCTTAGAGACTGTTCTTCCTGAGAAAGTAAATGAAAGGTAACGGGTTTACCTTTTTCTTGAAGCCAGTTTGCATGATGTTCACAGCCCACTTGGAAGCTTTTATTGTGTTTTATTATTTTTATTTTTTTTGTTTCGTTCGAGT
This sequence comes from Polyodon spathula, assembly GCF_017654505.1. Taxonomy (NCBI): domain Eukaryota; kingdom Metazoa; phylum Chordata; class Actinopteri; order Acipenseriformes; family Polyodontidae; genus Polyodon; species Polyodon spathula. Next base: position 72,553,040 of record NC_054538.1, on the reverse strand, counting down.
TCATTCACTGGGCCGTTAAACTACTGGTACCGGTACTTTTCAGATTCGGGAAATTGATATTCAGACATTTGTCAAAAGTTTTTCCATTAATAACATCACTTTGATTGTGGGTCTGTCATTTTTTATTTATTTTTATTTTTTTAATTAATGAGAAGTTACAGATAGTAAACGTTACAGAGTAATAGCGTATGAATTTAAATTCAAAGCTTTTGGTGATGCGTCTGCGTTGAAATGTTGTGTGGGATTAACAAATAGATGATGGAACACAGCTAACCAATCAGAAAAGCAGGATTTTTCCAAGCAGTTTTATAACGAAAACTGATTGAGTCAAGTGGAGACTTTTGGGCCAGGAGTCGAGCCTTTTGAGCAGAGACTCAAGTCTTTTTTGGCAGTCACTGAAAATTGCGACTCAAGTCCGACTTGAGTCTTGTCATTCCAACTCTGATATGATCTAGGCATGTTTCTTAAAGAGCGATTGTCTTTATAGTTGAATTCTATTCCAGAAACCATTTTACAGTAAGTACTACACTATCAAATGTGAACTCCTCTTGTATTGAAAAAAGATGTTACAAGCTTGCATTTCACGAACCTGGAAAATAAACTATTACAATACCAACAGTGTCCTGAAATAAAGAGGTGCTACCAGGAAGCATTTTAAATGTGCTGCTGGTTCTGGAAAACATTGCATGCAGCTGACAAGGATACCTCTTTGACAGGGCACAGACTCCATAAACTGTTACCATAGAATAAGCTAATAGTTGATGTGATTCATCCCCGAAAAGAAAAAAAGAATGGTACATTGACAAATGTGCTGTATCAGACTTGTAGAATGCTCCATATTTGTTCTTCTGTATTCCAAGTGTAAATTAAAAAAAAATAAAATAAATAAATAAATAAATTGCTGCTTCTTTTTAAACTCTTTGTTTAATTTTCCTTTCGGAATTGCTTGTGAGTAATCTAGGATTATATACATTAATTATCTTCAAAAAATAACAAAGCAGAGGTCATTGGAAAAATACTGCAGTCCAACATACCAAGAATACATAAGATAAATATTAGCATATTTATCTTTTAAAGCTAATTAACAGAAAAAAACAAAGGGTATATTATTATGAAGTAAACCTACTAGTAGATGTTTGGGATTTTAAAATGGAAGCTGTTATGTTTTAAAGTCCTTTAATTTTAGGAAATATTATTGTCCTAGCAAAACAATAAATAGAAACACATTTTTGTCTCAAGATTACACCATAGTTAGTTTTCCATCGTCCGATCCCCGCTCTTTAGATTATATAATGAGTTTATATAGAACAGTATAACCCAAGGCTACTTCACCAATGTCAATGTCAAAGCTCAAAGGGGAGAGGTTATTAAGGCATGCCTTTACCGTGAAAATACACCAAATGCTGGCACGTTGTCCATTCAATAATTAACATTTCTAATGTATCCTTTTTTTATAGCTTCATCCTTAATTTCTGGTCTTTTAGTTAAGTTTGACATGCCCTTTATCTGTAACCTATGGTAGCCCCAGTCTGCATGATTGCATATTATTAATAACATATTCTATACTGATATTAGTTAAAAGACAATTCAGTGCAAAGTGCTTTGATAATTAAAATAATAATTATTTTTAATCTATTCTTGGCAGTAATTGGTTTATGATGGAAAAGGTTATGCTTAACTTTCCGTGGGGCTATTTATCTGGGAGAAATTCAACACTCTAGTGCCAAGCAATGCAATTTTAAGCTGTGCCCAGAGGCCTGCATTGATTTAAATGTAAGATCAAGGGGGATCCTGTCACAAATACAGCAGGCTGTTGAACAGCATCAGGAGAAATCATGTTAGTGACAGTCTGAAAACTTGGGTACTGAAATAAGTGGGCAACTCGTATACAATGTGCATGCTTATATCACTGAGTCTTTATAGCCCAAGGGTAGTCCCTAATTCACTTGTATTCTAGAGGCTTTTGTACAAATTAGATCTATTGTCCTAGGAATGGTTTAGTTTGTTTTTTAAATGTGCTTTTTATAGCTAGGTGTGTGGTTAATTATTGTTTTTTTTTTTTTTTTTTTTTTTTTGGCAAATTAAGTGTTTTCTATTATCCAATGGTACCTCAAAGTTTATTTGTAAAATAAATATGACCAGATGTTAAACATGTAAATGGTTTTAGCGTTTACCCTTGATGTAGTTCTTTGCTATGCTGAGACCTATGCCTGCTTGTGTGCATTACTTAATGGACACTTCTTTGTCTGGATACAATGTAAAATATGTAATGCAAGTTTTGTATTCAGCTAGAAGTTTCTTTTCAAGGATTCTGAAACCAGCTGGTTCTGTTGTTATTTTAAGACTGTTTGTCACTCTCAGCATAGGTCACAGTTACGATTTGCAGGGTTTGCTAGTGAAGTTCTATTAAAATGTGTTGTTTGGGTCACTGTCTGATGAAACAAACTCTAAATGCCTCAGTAGACAATTCAAATCTCTTAAATGTGTATGCCTGACAGAGTCCAGTTTTAATTGGAAAGTGTGTCTTTAGACTTAGCATATTTATAGCTTAAACCTTTTTAAAATATTTTAAAGCAGTGCTTAGAAAAGAAGGAAAGGATGTCTGACACCCAGTGACTTACTGTCTTTAATCCTGTTTTTATTACTTAAGCAGGGATACACTTTTCTTAAATAGCCACTTTATCAGGTATTAAATTACACAGCATGTAAATAAGTAGGAAGCCTTTACAAATTCGGCAGTGGTGCCAGGCTGATTATCACAAAAAACACCATTATGTTTACAGTGTGGCAGGAGCTGGACACACATTTTAAAAAATTCTCACTTTTTACTAACCTTGCACTATATGTATTTTCTGGTTTATCTGTTGTGCCCTGCCTGATAAATGAGTCTTGCCAAAGTGTAAATTTAAAAGTGAAAAAAAAAAAAAACCCTGTCCTTGAGTAAACAAATTCTTGGGTTGCCAGTAATAGTGTTTCCAGACCATGTCAAATAAAACATGAAACTTACAGGAATATGTAATGCTCATTACTGTTCAATTTAGTTCTGTTGCAGATAGACTGTGAACTGGAAGCTCTCTAATATCCCAGCTCTATAAATATTGTCCTACATTAATAACACTTGCTTTAGATAAATATACATTTTCTGTATTTGCTCCAGTCATGAATATCACATCTGTCCTTAAAAGTTTTGGACATTTTTTAAAATAGACCAATCTCTTGCTACCTTTTAAAAAGATATTCATTTTGACTATTTTGGTATTACGTTAGTTAGTCTTTCATCATCCTTGAATCTGGAAGCTTCAGGGATATGAGTAACCAATGCTGTCTGCCTGGTGCTGTCTGTGTCTATCAGACAGTGAGCTGTCTTAAGGGTAGATTTTAGCAGCTTGGTGGAAGCTGCAGATCTGAAGGCAGTCGTGCCTCATTCCTCTTGGGTTTGCTGTGCCATCTTTCACAGTTAATGTTATGTTCCATAACCCTCAGCTGTATCTTCCAGATTCGAGAAGGATGATGTGTAAAATGTACTGGCCAAAAACATGCTCTTTAAATAAGGGCATATTTAAAATAATGGTGATCACAGTCTTTAGGACTTAGCTCCATGGGAACATGCATTCAAAAACTGAAACTAAATGATGTCATAGTACTGTATAGTTTCGTGGCTGAGTAATGCTTCCATGCTGATGTGTACCGGTAGGCAACAAATTAAAGGCAGACAATATTTCTGCTATTTAAAATATGTGACACATAAAATACAGTTTTAAGGACTGCATTTTGCATGTGTCATTTTTTTTAAACAGTAGCAATTCACTTACAAAGTATCACATGCTGTAATTAAGCATTGTTTACAGTCTCTGTGGATTATTTAGCATTTCCATAAAAACTATTTGCACTATCCCCCATCATATATCCAAATTATTATTTAAAGACAACTATTACTGTACTTTGCATATAGAATATTTGAAAAAAAAAAAAAACCCTCTAAGGGTGCAGAGTTCCAGTCCTCTCTCTTCCACCTTACCTTAAATTACTTATTTTGAACCAATTTAACCTCCTTCCAGAGAGTAATACAATTTCTTGATAGCCATAAAAGCTGGTGGACTCTGGACCTTGAGCATAGGATTAACATGAGAGAACCCTGTGCAGCGGGCATTGTGGGTAACTAAGATCATGATAATCCTACCCTGGAGTTAACTTTGTGTTATGATTTTGTTTTAATTAAAAGCAGGGGCATATGTTTGATCTATTGGACCATCATGAAGATAGTAGTGGATCAGTTCAAACATAGACACAAGGAGCTCATCTCCCAAAGTTTAGTGCTTTTTCTTTTTTTGTTAATATTTATTTCCATTGAGGCTGTTATAGAATGTTAGCAAAACTAAACTGTTTGATAAATCAACTATTGCAGTTTCCCCTGGCTGTCCAATTTGCTATTTTAATTGATCATTTAAATACTGTAGACCCTTTGTGGCACATTGACTGCCTTACCCATACACAGTGCTGTTCCAAGCATCATAAATAGACTCTTTATATCCTGTGATATACGTCAAAGGTGCACACAGTAGCGTAGTAAACTGTCGCTGAGTGATGGACTTGGTTGAAGTCAAATGCGACTCTTTTATTTTTCTTTTTTTTCTTGAAGCCAGAACCTTAAACTGAATGACTTAATCACTTTTCACATAATACATGTGATTTGGAAAAAAAGTCTTTGTAATTGTCCTCCTACAGTCGATGGACCCAGTAGTTTATACTTATATAATTGTGGTAAAGCATGCATTCCATATTGCTTGTTATGTGTGTTAATGGACACTGTTTACTTAAACAATAAAAACAAAATGATAAAGAATACAATTTAAGAATCGGCTGTTTGATTTAGAAAAGGGTCAATAACACATTTAAGGCACAATTCTTGTGTTGTGGAGATTTGAACAGTTTTGTGTGTGTGTACATACCTCCCAGGATTGTTTGCTGTGTTCATAGATGGCTGAACGCGTAATAAATTATTATGCACATCCTTGTTAGGAGCATATAAAAAAGGCCAGAGGATAATGGAGTTGTAATGCATTGCCAATGGTGTTGTTTCCATGCTATTGGTGGAAATATATAAAACCAATGCTGTGCTATTTATAGTTAAAGCAACATTATTTATATATTGCCAAATTTTATAGAACGTTGTACTTTTTTTTTTTTAAATTCTGGTATAATGACACAAGAATTGGTATATATTATACAACAATAAATAGCTTCTCAAAATTACTTCCTTTCTGATTTACTGTCAAGATTGTGTTAACATGAAAAAGTTCTTTAAAACTGCAGACTATTTCACATGGTAACAACCTGAAGCCACCCATATTACTATGTGGAGACAGGCTCTGCTTTACAGTGCCCCTTAGTATGACAACAGCTTTGACACTAAGACTGGGAATTGAATTCTCCACAGGCCAATTAGTTGTGACATTCAACCTTGTGTGTACAGAATATTATCATACACTGTTGCACCTTTGTAAATAAGCTTGGAACCTTGTATATCTATCTATCTATCTATCTATCTATCTATCTATCTATCTATCTATCTATCTGTACTGTCTTCAGTCTGGCTTACAAAGTGAGAAAACAGAGTATCTCCAATGGGCAGTGTTGAGTAATGCACTATCATGATGGATGTGCAAACGAGTCTGGCTTTTTGGTGTAGTGGTCGCTGGTTCACGCCCATCTTGTTGCACAGACTCCAATATAATTATTAAAGATGCACACAATATTTCTTGCTTATCATACAATATATGTGTTTCCAGATTATTTGACCCTTATTCAATTTACTGCACTGTAGTTGTGACATGGTTGTATCTGGTATACTTATTGGCGTAGTTTATTGCTCAAGTTACAAAGGGCCTCTAACTTAAATGCAGCTTCTGGGATTTGTTTTCTGTTTTTCAGTCCTCCGATTGTAGGTTACACTGCACTTACAATTAAACAAGACCTACAATAAGATGAAATGGAGCATTAAGCCTTTGAAGTTCATTGGGCAGTTAGCAGTGCTAATGGAGGAACCATGCTGGGCAAACATTCTCACTGCTGGACTTTCTTATGAGGGGGTGATTGCACATTATGCTATGAAAAGCTTTGCTATACACGTGGACATATTCCACCAGAAAATAAGTAGATTAAGAACCTGTGCTAGATAACGGCCCACTGGAGAAAAGTAATAGTATTAAAATAAAGCTGAAAACAGATGAGTTCCTATTTAATAGTTCATTGACTTTCCTTTTAGAGTCATGCCTCCATAGTGATGGAAAATACTCTTTATTTTCATTCACAGTCAAACTCATGCTGTTTTTATTTCCTTACATTGGTGGAAAAAGGTTATATTAAGGTTTTATGCAATTTGACTGAGCCCCAGTTAAGATTTTACTGCTTGTTATAAGGTAGGTGGATTTTCAAGAAATGGTGTTAATCTAAGCATAGCCAAGTTTTTCTTATCTCATCACACTTAAATATTATTGCAGAACATAAATCGCATACCATCTAAAACATACATACAGTGGCACACTGGTGCCTGTACCAGTAAGTATTGACACTCTCTAATAATTACAATATAATTCCCTTGTGTTGATTTTAAATTTCATAATCCTAGGTCCATATTCCATACGAGACACCCAAAGAAGATCATACTAAATCATAAAAATGGATACACTGAATGGAAATTTAGTCATGATGAAGAATTTTCTTTATTATACATATTGTTGTTCATTTTCATGACTTAAAGTAACAAAACATTAATTGTTATTGAGAGTTATACCATGAACAATATTTCGTCTGGTGTTTTAAATCACAAGCTGTCAAATATGTTACGTATATTCAGTGTTTGAATTTCACAAACATTTGTTACTTATTTTACCTTCACATGTGGACTTGCATTTTACTGCTCGCAAGTCTGCGTGTGTTTATTTCAATGCTGGTGTAACACAAACTAGACTTGTGGAACAATGTTTGTTGAGATGCAAATGGGAAGTGAAAACAAACGTGATCTTGGTAATACCGACAGAACAGGCTTTTGGCAGCAGCAGTAGCAGCACATGACAGTGAAGACAGGAGTTGGCATGCCCCCAGATATACACATCAGGAGATTGCTATCCTGGTCTTGTTAAGAGGCACAGTTGACCTGAGTATGCATGACTTACAGAAAGTCTCAAAGAAAAATTGAGTTTAAAGAAGAAAAAAAAAGAAAATATTGTGAAGTTCATGTACCCCAAATCATGGCCAATGTAGAATATTATGGTAGAAAGTAATTTTAGCTCACCAAATAGTTCCATAGATTTTCATCAGTCATGCATATCTAGTCATTATACAATGCAGCTTTGAAAAAAACATGTTATGGTAAACATGTTTTCATTTTGAAACTTGATATCTGGTCCTAAACAAGGTTAAAGAAAGCTCTGTTTGTGCAATGATGTTTGACTGTCTTGCACTTCCTGTGTCAATTCACATGCTTTTACCCAGAATACACTGCAGAGGAGAAATGGAACAGGGAGTAGAAGTGCAAACAGATAACCCAAGAATAAGGTGTACAAACTGAGAGATTCCTTTAACCTAAAGTAATACCAGATATCATGTTTTAAAATTAAAATACATGTGTGCATCACATAGGTTTCTTTTAAAACTGCACATTATCAGACATGTGTAGCTAATGGAAGGACAAAATTGCTAAGATTTGTGGAATTATTTTGCTAACCACAACTATTTAACTGTTGTACATCATTGTGACATTACCAATGTTTTCAGAACGGAGAATCCACAATGTGATGATTTATTAAGTTGCATTTGAACAGACATTTTAATGATGGATGATAACTTTGGCCAGAGACCTTGTCTATGGGTAATCAACAGCTACCCGCACATTGGCCGGCTAGGAGAAAATATGAACAATATCATGAATCCTAGTGCCGCAGATAGGAAGTGGCATGTAGGGCCACCTCCACCCAAAAGACAAGGCCACCAAACCATGAATGGATAAAATAATAATTGATGATTAACGCAACGCAACATGACGCAGTGGCACACTGCCACCTACCCCCAAAATATGGGAAAAGGATGAATGAAAAGTGAAGCAGCCGAGACACGGGCCTGCTCCCCAGACTGTGACTGCACTGAGGGATAAAGCCCAGCCTCTCCAGCCTGACCACGCACCCTGTACAATTAAATACGAACCACTCAGCACTTAGGTAAGGAAAACCCCTATTCACATTATTTAAATTTTCAATGTAGGGGGATACCTCAGGGAATCCATGGCTGAGGGTAGCCCTTCCTCCAGGCTCTAAGAAGGTCATCTCCCACTTTGGTTAGGGAGGATCTCCTTTCCGGGAAAAGCAACCACGTTTTCAATTTTTTTGTGTTAATAATTTCACAAGACTACCAAGGTAAAAACTATACAAGTGCATCTGTACTAACATATTGTATGAGCATAAAAAACTTTCATTGTGAACCAGGTTTAGTTTACACCTCATTCCTACAACAACCTCTATAAGAATATGTGCCTTAGAGTCGATTTTTTTCAAAGTTTTTTTTTTTCTCAGATATATTGCTCTAATAGTAGACCTAGATATGGTTATAACTGTCAGCATTATTTTTCTTTTTATTAGCAGTACTTCCTGACCTAAATGATCAGCTTGACAGAAATCCTTTATTTTCTACACATTAAAGGCATTCCCAGTGTTTTATCAAGGTTAAATGTTTAATTAATGTAATATGATGATCTACACAGAGGAAAAGACAAAATAAATGTTTAGTTTCTGTCTACGTAGTATTTACGCGATGCATTGTCGGTACTGTTTGTTCCATTTCAAAGAAAATTAAATCAAAAACAGTGAGTAGGCCCAAAATGTACAAAATGTCTAAGAATTTTGCACAGCAGTGTGTGTGTGTGTGTGTGTGTGTGTGTGTGTGTGTGTGTGTGTGTGTGTATACAAGAATGATTGGTGGAAATCGTTAAGATTTAACCATTTTAAACTGGTAACTTCTAGAATAATGTTATCAGAAGGCACAATTTATCTCTGACAACAAATGAAGATTACCTCATATGATTCAAAGATATGAACTGATATAATAATATATATTATGCTACAGTATGGACTAGATTATCACCGTTATTTACTCCAAAACATCATTAGTATGATATTTTGACAAAGTAATAGCACATCTAATTAAGTTACCAACCCCCCCCCCCCCCCAAAAAAAAAAAAAAAACTCGGACACTGGGGCCTGTGAGTAGTCTTGAGCTGTTTCTTATTTATTTCAGACACAGATAATGCTAATGATCTGAGTTAAGTTTTGAGTAGCTAGCCCTTTGTGCCTACATGTATTCACAGGTGTACTTTTTATATTTAAGCCTTAATTGAGTTGCTGTTATGGTTTCTTAAGAGTAAAGTATGCACAACCTTAAACTTGTATTTGTGTTTATGAAGATAAGGCTGAATATGAACTTTCTGGTTTGCAATAATGGCTGACACGTTATTTGCCAACTGTTCACTTTTTTCATCATAACTGATCTCCTTGTTAACCCCAAATCTTGCACAACACAGATCAATACCACTTGTTCATTTTTTTTTTCATGTTAATTGAATGAATCGAAACATTTCTGTTGTAAGGAAAATGACTGAGATAAGATTATTGGAAATTACTTGGAAATATTGGACTTGCATTTTGCATTTGTGCCCTATCTTTTGCTGTTATATGCGGTGCTAATTTAGATTTGTTTCCGGAGCTCATCGATGGCGTTGGGAATCTCTCGATGGCTGAACTAAAGCTCGCACTGAAACCCTGCCACACTTCTTACTATACAAATAGCGTGTGTGCACACTAGTGACATGTACAGTGATAGTAGGGAAGATATAGGGTATATATATATATATATATATATATATATATATATATATATATATATATTACACTACAGATCAAGTTAAAAACAAAAAAGTGTTGTCCAGACCACAAAACCACAATGTGACACAACTGCCTGTCTCTGCTTCAGAGAAGCCCAAGACTGAGCAAGAGGGGTGTTCAGATCATCAATGAGATGTGCTAGCAAAATAGCAAAAGGGAAGCTCTCAAGACACCTGTCTCCATGCTTAAATATGATATCTATATAGCGATATTTCTATTAGCAAACATGAATACGACAACTACAGACACTTTTAAAACACATTGAACGCATTTTTTTGTGTAAGCTGAGTGACTAGGCATTAGGGTGCTTCATGCATTTATTGGCTACATGTAAACTTTATTTTTGTGATTCCTTGAAATAGTAAAGTGCATGCTCTAGTTAGACATTGTGTATGAACCAATGTCTCTATACATACTGCATTGACCAGTTTGTTCAATTGATACTTACACTACATATTTTAAAGATATGTCCTCAAATAACCTCACAATGTATACATTAAGTAGCCTTTTTAATTTTTGGTATTACTAACTGAAATACAACAATATTAAAATCGACACAATTACTATCTTTTAAAGTCATATTAAAACATAGTACTAGCATTATTATTCTATGGCATCAAGTTTGACTGCAGGTAATGAGATCCATAGGAAAGTAAGATAGCAAAGTCAGAGTAATCTAACATTTTTAGGTGAGTTCCCAAGTTGTGAAATTAGGAAGAGTTGAGATAAGCAGTTGGGGGTGGGGTGGGGGGGAACAAAATAAAAAACTTGCATGTCAGGAAAGATTATTATCAAGGGGTGCAAATTACTCCTTTCAGGCTCATACTGATATGATGACCTTTATAAATTGGTCCTTATGGCAGCAAGAATTCCACAGTGACAGCAAGCATGCTAAATAAATCATCTTTTCTCCATAAATGATACTTCAGGTACCAAAGGATATAAAAGTGCCCCACAGAGGTGCCCCATTCATTCACTTCAGCAGGTTTGAAGAACCAATATTTTTAACCCATGCTTCTTGTGTATAAAAGTATTATGTATATTTAAGAAACTAAAAATAAATATTGTCCAGATTAATATGCATGATCCAACATGTCAGATTCTCACTTTGTTCCGATGTCACTCGTATTGCTGCTTCATCTGTGTTATTGTTAATGTCGTCAACAAGTAACATCAGACACAATGGATAGATCTAATCTGTTACAACATTCGTGGAATATAATCTCTGGGGATGCTGTTAAAAAAGCAATTCTGTCTCTAATGTCCTACTGTGTCCTGGACGTCCATCATTAATAAATAACTCTGGGGAGGGGAAAATGGTTCACCCTATTGCAATTATGTAATGTTTCTTTCTATATCTTTCCATAATAGAAAACCCCTGTTTGGTGTATTTAAGAACAGTGCACCCCAGACCATTTAAACACAATAAATCCAAAAGTGACCTGCAGTATGTGATACCTGTAATGACTTTTAAGATTATGTATTCCCTGTTCATGTACAATATTTACAGATCTATTGGATTTCAAAAGCCTCAGCTGTAATACTTACCTGTTGATGACTGTGAAGACTACTCTGTGAGGTGGTGTGGATCACAAGATCTTCATTGTCTCTTGGGTGTTTATTAGAACTACAGTATCTTATGAATTATTGTTTGTTGAATGTATCTTAATGTATCTTAAAGTGATATTTAATTTTAACTGGGATATAGCAGGTATCTCCCACACTTAAGACAGTTTACCATTTTAAGTTATATATATTTTAAAATTCTTCTGTGAAGTAACCTTTTTCTGTTTAGATATTTACATAACCCTCTGTGTAGTCATGTAACTAAACGAAATTAATCATGGCATGTTAAGTTATTAATTACCTTTATTTTAATAAAAAAAAGGCAGTCCCCCTGCTTTTTATTATTTCTGGTGTAAACCAGTTATGTTACACCCACCAGTGTATAGTGTGTGTGTGTGTGTGTGTGTGTGTGTGTGTGTGTGTGTGTGTGTGTGTGTGTGTCACATCATATTTTGAAGCACTTTAACAGATCTAGTTAAAATTCTTAAGTATGGCTATATAATAAATAGGCTATGTGCATTATACTGTTAGTATTAATGTAGTATATAAAGAGAGATCCTGGTATCTTTTACAACAATCATCAATACAAATGAGAAATAAACTGAACGTTTATAATGTCCCTGTATTTCAGCATATTGTAATACAATGTATGCTGCAGTATCTCATTTACAAAGTAATCCATTGTGAATGATAATTTTGATTTTTTACTCAAGGTTTTATTGAGATGAGAAATCAGTAAACAGTACCTTTATTGCTAAACCTGAAGTCATTTTTTACCTTTGTAATATGTTTTTAGTTTCTTAAAGCTAGAGGTGGCAGTTTTTGATTGGTTTATAGTTCTGAGCTTTTCAATCAATAAATATGAGCATCAGTGCATGGAAAAGTCAGTCCACCCCAGAGGTCCATTTAATTTACACTGAATGTTGCAGTGTCTGGTATTTGATCCTGTATTATGACTCAACTCAAGAGAATCTTGTGTCACTAGATTTCAATACATACATTACAACTGGCAGAGCCCTGTCCACATTAAAGTGATGAGACAGACCTGTTATGTACAATTACATTCCATCAAAGAGTTGTAGCTGGGTGATGGTTGTAGGATTTGATTCCTTTATGCTTCTTATTTACTACTGTGCTTTACTCCAATGCTTAAATGCAGATGTGTTTGCTTGCTACAAAGGAATGCCTTGCTTTGTGAAGGACAGCTGACTTGCTGTTGAGGACACTCCCTGAAAACTAGGTTGTGTACAGTTTTTGATTTAAGATGTATTTGGCATCATCAGAAGGAAGGTGTATTCATCATTGTTCCTAGGGAGCAACGTGTTCAGAATCTGTTACCACGCTTGCCTGACTTTTCTTGGACTGCAAATGTCTAAATGCTGGCAACTATTTCATTTCAAATGGTTCATTAAAACAGGCTGTTTAGCATTAAAGCATGCATCTGCATACATAAATATGGATTTTAATTAGACATGTGGCTGGTAATGGTTTAAGCTGTTGAAATGTCAAGCTTTTTGGTGGGTTTTAATAATTCACCAGCCATATGCCGACAATGTAGTTTATTGCTGCTTTTTGAAAAAGAGTGCAGCATTCAACAAAACATGTTAATGCCCACCCATATTACATAAGTGGATGTCATTTATTTTCCTTTTGTGTGCTATAGTGCTTAGCTATGGCACGAATTAAAGGCCAGAGGGGAGCACCTTCACTGAGGTAAGAAGATTCAGTTGTCACGCTTTAAGTATGCACTGTTTTTTTTGTTTGTTTTTTTTTTTTCCAGAAAGACAGACAGTAGTGATAAATAATAAGGGAGGTAGGGATGTGAAACACAGTTCATTAAACACATAGTAGAACTAACAAAACCCAATTCAGTCTGGACCTAATACAAATGTGGTCCTCCCAGTCATCCAAACCTCTATTAACCCTTTAAAGACCAAACATTTTTCAATGGGATGCTCCTCCAGGACCAGGTTTTTTTTTTTTTTTTTTTTTTGGTTGTATTTGACTCTTCCTATAAAAAATAATAACTTTTTTTTTTTTTTTTTTTTTTACAGTAGCATCTTGGAAAATATATAATCAAAAAGTTTCAAAGTTTAATAACAATAATATTATGCTATTATTATTATTATTATTATTATTATTATTATTATTATTATTATTATTATTATTATTATTATTCATCTTAGAGATACATGTATAAAAAGGTGTTATTCTATGACCTAAGGGACCTTACAATACTTTCTGAAAGTTTTATTGAAAAATAAAATAATAATAATGCCTGGGCAAATTACAAGACATTGTTTTACCTGAGTGATTGCAACCACAATTCGTAGGGTCTTTATAAGGGTAATGGACACTACTATTGATTTATTTTCACAAAATACATATTTATAAATAAAATCATAGTTCTTAATTTCATTATTATCAGTAATAAGTAAAAAAAAAAAAAAAAAAAAAAAACCTTACCTGATACATTTAGTTCATTAAATATTATCTGATTAGATCCATTTGTTTCTTGATATTTATAAATGTTGAAATACTTTAATATTTATAAACACAAGTCAGAATAAATGTTGTAATATAACTATAATTCAAATGCATCCGATTTATGGTGTTTTCCCATTTTTTGAATAGCTGTAAACAAGCTCTTGTGTCATGTTTTGTTTCTGCCTGCTGCTGAAAATGTTTCCGTCCTTCAAAAATTAAATGCCCATCTGTGATAAAGAGAGAAAAATCTCCTTTCCGATCAGAAAGATCACTGTGTAAGGTTGGTAGTACTCTTCCCCATAGACGGGTGGACTCGATGGTGGGTGGAAACAGGAAGTTGGTCATCTTGGAAGAAGCACGTAGCTGCACGTACTTGAAACAATTCCCATGCGATCAGCTGTGGGTCAGGCAGCGATTGGTTATACTGGCTCACCGGGCTGATGGCAGGGAGGAGTTAGATAGTACGAAAGGGATGCAGCTATGCCAGCACTGCCCCTTGTACTGTTTGTTGTTTTGTTACATGTTGTTTTGTGTTTCATAAGAGAGGAGTGAGTGCGCAGGAGCTGTCGCTATAGAGCCAGCACTTATCCCAGAACACTTCATTTCACAGCACAACACACTCACACACCACGACCCCTAGAGTTCAGCACGTATACTTTCGTGCACAGATTATTGTTATTATTGGTTTGGGTCTGTAAACCCGTTGTGTAACCATTGTTGGTAGAGGGGCGGCTTCTTTTGTTACTTATTAAAGCACAGATTGTTTGGGAGAAATACTGTCTCGACTGTAACTTTGTTCCCCACACCACTCACACCTGATGACACCTTCTCGATGACGTCACACAAAAATGATATGTATTAATAAGCTGTACTGCAAAGTATGGTGGCCCAGTAAGTCAAACAGACAAAGTGTGTTTTTTATTGTGTTTACCTGATCACGGGTCCAGAATGACACTTCAGTATGATCTTCATGTACTTCAGTAAGAGTTAAGAAACAGAAGAACTTGAAATTGAATTTAAAAACACCCGCAGGACTAAAAAGCGTTCCATGAAAAGTCCATTTGTATGATAATCACCAGCTCTGCAGAAGGCAGCACTGCAAATGGTAAACAACCCGGTGAAATTGTATACTGACCATTTGCATTGTAAGGTCACAAGTGCTAATGCCGGCCATGCCTGTCTGACTTAAATCTAAATACGCTCTTGTGATGCCGGAGAGCTTCTGAATCTTGATTGAGCTCAGCAGGCTCTCTTCACCCTTAAGCAATGGAGTTGAGAATGGCTCTCCAGGGAGAATAGGAAAAACAAACAAACCAGACTTTCGTTGTCATGATCACAGATATGTGATCCTGTAGTTTTTAAGAGGGACTCAGATCATTGCAGAGTATCCCCTAAAGGAATAGTTTGTGGGATTTAGCTGTAGCAGACTGGGAAAGAAAGGATTAGCTGTGAGCCAGCTTTTGCCTTAGAGGTCCTCAACTGTATTCAGCTAACCAAAATAGCTGAATTTGTTCATGTAACAGTTTATTCTGTCGAAAGCAGTTAACAGGATAAACAATTGTCGTTTGTGAAACTTGGGTGCTACCCTATTCCTTTGAATTTAAGACGCAATTTTTAAACAAACATTTTTCTTCTCAAAAATGGCCTGCGTCTTAAATTCAAGTATAAAAATGTGTGTGTGTGTGTGTGTTAAAATCAGCAACAAAAGACGTGACTGCCCGAATACACAAACGGGAATGTGACTGACTGCCTGAGAAAAGACAAACAAAATTATCCTGACATACAGGCAGCCATTTTCAAGGAAGCGTCATTAGCTTCCTATAGAATTTGAAGAGATGCTTTTACAAATTCAGTGTTTCATTATTAAGCGCTGTTCTAACAATTAATACAAGTTTTGACAGATCGGAAATGCTCACAAAAGGGAGAAAAACAGGTGAGAGTAATCAAGAATGGAAATGAGAAGCAGCACAGAGCTAATGCTCTGTGTGACAGCAGACGGCCGCAAACCTTTGTTGTATGCATAATTGAGGTTGTATCTTTATAAATGTTTATGTATTTGATGTTTTATTTTTTCCTCAAATTGAGGGTGGGAAATTTGGGCTACAAAGGAATAGGATATTTATTACAAATAGTCATCTATCTGAAACTAGAAGGAAGGAGCTTTAGTATCTCCCCACTCCCCTTTATTTGTTACTGTAAGGTTGTTTGGTAGTAATATTTAAAGTACTTTTAGTTTGGAAAACTTCCATAAATCTTCTTGTAATACACCAACTAAAGAAAGCTCTCATTGCATGCCTTGATTCAGATGGTGGTGAACTTCCTTGGCCATTCCACCACCCTTTCAATGGTTGTTTTTTTAGTCATTAACCAACCGATAGCTGCTCCAAATATACCTTTAACAGCAGGATTTATTGAGAATCATCCTTTTGAGTTGAGGTTTCCTTTTTCACCAAATGTTTCATTAGAGAAGAATATTCAAGTTAAAATGTGAATGAAATATATTTTACATCACAATGATAGATTAATCATAGCTTCCCAGGAGCGCACAAAATACTTTATTTTACCAGAAATGACTCACACAGGGTTCAGTTATATATAGACTGGAACTTAACGTACTCTTGCCTTCTATATTTACCCTTGTATGACAAATTGTATTAAAGGGTTTGTGACCAATGAATATTTCTATTATTGTAACAGGCATGTAGTGGTCAACTTAGATATTTTTTAAATAAATAGTTTAACCTGTTTCTACCTAAAAGGGGGGATACATTTTCTACTATTAAGTCCTGATTCATGGTTCTATTGCCTGTCATATATTCATTTAGTTTTTTTTTCAAAATGTGCAACATGTACATCAAGTAAGCCGCATACAGTACCGTATGTATGAACTGTTAAAACTCATAAAGTATGTAAAAAGTTACATATATTTGCTGTTGATTATATAATGTCAAATTGTATTGTAGACTGGGATATAAATAATGCCAACAGTGTTTAATTTTACTCCAGGGCTGACTTTCAAGCATGTCTAGAAGTAAAAGAACACTGACTTTAATAAGCATACAATGCAATTTTACAGTTCATAAAACAGTGAAATGTAATCCCAGTCAGGGAGATTTATTAAATCTAGTTCTGCAAAATTGTGTGTGGGCTGGGAAAACAACTGCGAATTAAGGCAAAATGGTTTCAGGGTAATATACTTTATTAGTTGACATAGGGGAGAAGCAGCTTTTAAACCATATTACTTTAATTTCATTTGGGGACTTAATTGTCTTTAATGAGAAGTTTCCAGGGAGAAATGGACACATTGGTACATGGTATATTAGTATAGCTGTCACTAATCCTTTTTATTTTACAGTTGTAAAGGCTGAGCCACAGAGGTATTGTTTATTTCACTGGGAAAAATAGACATTTTTTTTTAATGGTAAATTATTAGTTTTGTTTTTACAGTTAAGGTGCAAAGGGAACAGGACAAATTGTTGAGGCTAAACAATGTATTTGGTTTAGTGAGTTTATTCAGGATTACATCATTGATATTCTCTCTTTAACTGAAACATGGCTTGGACCGAATGACAATATTTACCGGATTGAGGCTTCTCCACCTAACATTTTTACTTTTTCCAGAAAGCTCACTCTACTGAGTGGGGGGGTGGACTTGCTACTGTTTTCTGTAGTGAACTTAGAATCAAAATAGGAAATTGTTGAAGGTTATTCATCTTTTGAAGTTTTAACGTTGACATTAAACAGTCCTTTACCTGTTCATATTGCAATTATTTATCGACCACCTAAGTCAATTTTTGAGGCTACTGGATTCTTTAGATTATATCCTGCATGTCAAAGGTCCTACGCATAATCATGGCCATACTTTAAATCTAGTAATTTTTCGTGGTTTAGCTGTTAAGATCATCACAACCCTAGATCTTACTATTTCTGATCATCTTGCCATTCTTTTTGAGGTGACTCTGCCAGTATCAACAAAGATTGTGGACCGCACATTTACTGTAAATCCCAGGTAATTAATTCTTCAACTGCTGTTAAGCTTTCTGATGTATTGATCTCATTACCACTTTCATAGTCTTCATCAGTAGATGAGCTGGTTAATACCTACAACACCACCTTGACTGGTATCTTAGGTACTGTAGCGCCAATCATTACTCGGAGAGTGTCTTTTAAAATAAGCTCACCGTGGTTCAATGATACAACTGTAAGATGAAATAAGAGGGTCATAAAATAGAACAGAGATGGCGGAATCTAAATTGCATGTTCATTACATTGCATGAAAGGGCCACCTGGTTAACCCTTTGCTGTCAAGCGCGTCAGGTCCAATTAATTTTCACACAAGCTGTTTATTTTAGATGCACTGTTTAAAAGTCATTTTATTCAAAGTAAAACAGGTTTAAAAGTCACTGCATATCAACAGGACATTCAGTACTGCATCTCCAGCCCTGCCCCAACCATTGGTCACTGTATTTATCACATATCTCTTCATAGTAATGCATACAGATAAATCATCTCATGATCACTCGTTTTATCACCAAACTCCTGAATAATGCTATTCAAGTCATTATTTTATTACTATAACATCTCAAAATGCTTGGCAAATGTCCACAATTTTTTCTGCATGCTGGATGCGGAAGTAGCTGTCTTGTTTGTTTATGTCTGTGGTGAAGGGACTATGCTTTTTGCTCAAATCTGCCTCCGTGTTTTTTATTTTTTTGGCTTCTCTTGGCTTCCATCAGCCTCTCTCGGCCATTGAAAGCTTTTTCTCTGCTTTTTCCGGAGAAAAAACGACTAGGGACGTGCTTGACGTCATTTTGATGATGTCAGACAGGGTCCAACATTGGACCACAAAGGGTTAAATATAGGAAGGCTCTGACATTGGCTAGATCATCATATTATTCTAATTTATTTGAAACAAATAAAAATAATCCTAGGTTTCCTCTTGCTACCCTAGATAAAATAATTAATCCTTCCCCTAATAGTCATACCCTTGACATTTGCTCCTCTCGTAGCTGCAATGACTTCTTACATTTCTTTAAAAATAAAATACTAGACATCAGAAATGAGATTCCACAGACACCTTCTGTTAAGGAGAACTCTGGCAGAATATTACTAACTAGTGTATTAAGGCGAAAGATATGAGCTTTTTCTTTGATTACCTTACAGGAGCTAGTTCGACATATGAGAGCTACTACACGCACTCTTGATCCTATTCCTACAAAACTATTATAATATGTTCTTGGTGTTATTAATACCCACATTTTTTAAATTTTGAATGGTTCACTTTCCTCTGGTACAGTTTCCTCAGCTCTTAAGGTAGCTGTGGTAAAGCCTATGCTTAAGAAACACAATTTGGACCCTAAAGTCCTCAATAACGACAGGTCCCTCTCCAACCTACCATTCTTAGATAAAGTTCTAGAGAGAGTAGTTGCAATTCAATTGCAAAAGTGTCTAACTCTTAATGGTATATTCGAGAAGATGCAGTCTGGTTTTCATGTTGCACCTAGCGCAGAGACGACGTTTGTCAGAGTTCTGAACAATCTGCTGACAAACTCTTGCTTTCCATCAGTATTAATTCTTCTTGATCTAAGTGCTGCCTTTGATACTGTAGACCATTTCAACCCACTGAAGCACAGTGGGGCTGTCTGGCCTTGTCCTATCCTAGTTCAAATCTTATCTTTTTGATTTAGTTCATCTCTACTGGGGAGGTAAAAGCATGGTGAAGTTGTCTGTGGTGTTCCACATGGCTCCATTTTAGGTCCCTTGCTGTTTTCATTATATATGCTGCCATTAAGTGACATTATCAGCAGACACAGAGTGAACTTCTATGCTGATGATACCCAAATATATTTGTCCCTAAAGCCAAGAATTTCTTCTGCTTGGGTGTTATTAGCTACTTGCTTTACAGACATCAAGTATTCAATGTCACAGAATTTTCTAATGTTGAATTCACATAAAACAGAGTTTATACTAGTGGGATGACAGAACCAACTAAAAGGAAATATGAGATTACATGAGCTTGACCCTTGCAGTATCTCATCAAAACTTAAACTAGAAATTAAAAGTTTGGGGGCCATCTCTGATCCTGATCTATCATTTAAGATGCATATTAGGGAAGTTACTACAGTATCTTGTCACCATTTGAGAAATATAGCCAAACTTAGACCAATTATTTCCATATCTGATATCGAGAGACTAATTCATGCCTTTGCTTCATTTAGAATTGATTATTGTAATACACTTTTTTCTGGTGTCCCAAAACGTTTGGTATCCTGCTTGCAGCTTGTTGAGAATAAAGCCTATTCTGACTAAAACCTGGAAAAGTGAACATATTTCCTCAGTTTTTGTCTCTTTACACTGGATTCCTGTGCAGTATAGAATTGATTTTAAGATTTTGCTGTTAACTTATAAGGCCTTGAATGGATTAGCACCTAATTATTTGCAGGAGTTACTGACCCCATATCTTCCAAACTGTACTCTGAGATCACAAGATGTGGGGCTGCTGGTTTTTCTTAGGGTCAACAAAAGCAACACAGGAGGTAGGACTTTTTCTTGTAGAGCTCATAAATTATGGAATCCTCTATCTTCATTTGTCAGGAAAGCTGGGACCATTATAGTTTTCAAGTCAAGACTAAAAACACACTTTTATAAAATGACTTTCTTATCTTAGTGGTTTTTAATGTATACTGCTATATACTGTACAGTGCTTTGCAATATTTTTGTATAAAAAGCCCTATAAAAATGTAATAAATATATAAATAAATAACCAATATCTGAGAGATCTCAAACGATTCACACAAAATAAAGAAAGAGCAAGTCGCTATCAAGTCACAAATATTGTATAAAAACTAGAAGGGGCTAGACTTAGTATGAATTAAATACTCTAGAGGGGGGATGATAAAGTATTGCCATATTAACTACATACAATAATTTAGCCCACCAAATGACATTAATATAATAAGTATGTACACTAGTGCTGCCAAAATTGGACAGTCTTTGACAATTATATTAGTAGAAACAGTCAGATGTAATAACTGATATTTGATGTAGTACTAAATCTGTAAAAGCAAGTTATCAAACAAAACACATTGAACACCAAGTCGTTGACGAGTTAACAGTTTGAACTGGGAGATCTCCATTAAGTGTTTAAATCCCTTTATTTGCTATGGTTAGAAGGTCCACTTGATAAAAATAGAACATTGATTTGTGCCAGCAAGGAACCAGTGATTCTCTTTATCTGGGCTTTACTTGAGAACACCAAAAAACAGCTTTCTGCTCATGCTCAACAGACAACCCATTCTTATACCTGACTGCATCTTCACTGAAATACTTCACATTATTTACAGTGTTGTATACATGGGGTTTAAAATCATCAATAGCAGTTACCCGGTATTTGCATTCTGCAAAAAAATGTCTTAAATGTATGGCAGATTTTGTAGAATATTTTAATACTCAGTTATCAAAGTACTTAGTACTGCCAATGTAATTGGCGGAGCAACTAATCTCTGGAGTCGGCGCAGCAACGTCTGATCCTCCAGGGGGAACAAAGCGAAAGGCAGGGGGAACGCCAGTGACGTCTGGGGTTTCAGGGAGAGTGCAGTAGGAGACCAGGCAAACAACTCTGCCTGGTGGATCTCGGTCCAGCAACAGGAGGCCTGGACACCACGGCAGGGTTGCACAGTGGTGGTGTTCTGGGCTGAGGTGGAGGTGGGCGACCACAACGCTTGCCTCAGTCACCTGTTGCTCTCCTG
The DNA here is from genome assembly GCF_017654505.1 of Polyodon spathula. NCBI lineage: Eukaryota > Metazoa > Chordata > Actinopteri > Acipenseriformes > Polyodontidae > Polyodon > Polyodon spathula. Next base: position 72,531,306 of record NC_054538.1, on the reverse strand, counting down.
AAATGCAGCTTTTAGCAGGTCTTCTATTTCTATTTTTTTATTTTCAGTTTTGTTCTGGGTCCGTAGGGTGCCACCAGATGTGAAAGATCTTACCTGTTCAAGGGTAATTTGTGCCCTTTTAAAGCAGACCCAAACATTGAACAGTAGTTATATAAACCACTTTCATGACATTTTTATTATTTACAGAAATAAAAGAAATCAAAACAAAACCTAACTCCCACATGGAGTACTAAACCATACTTTTTCACTTCAAGTTCCCTTTCAATTAGAAGATGACCAACAACATACTTATGGGATATGCCTGTCTATTGGTAGGTATTCACTGAACTCTTTATATCAGAGCTGCCGATAAGCCCCTTCTTTGGGTGACGTCCTCGGTCCCGCCTACTGAGGGATCAAAACAGTCAACCAACGGAAGCTATTCCTATTTTTGTCTCTCAAGACGGTAAGGTAAGACCTAACTTTTCTGGGTCGACTGCAGTTCCCCTGCATTCGTGCTGAAAGCTGGCTTGCCGCTTTCATGGAATCAGCAACTCCAAAAAAATAAAGTCTCTTTTTTGTCCCTTGCGTTGCAGGCTTGCTTTTTTACTGTCTGTCGTTTGTGTGCAACTGCCCGTGCAGTATAGATTTAAAGGAGTGAGTGTCTTTTCAGCCTACACTTTTGTGGAGAACGTAGTTCCTCCACCAGGGCTAGGCTCTGCTGCAACCCTGCCATTGAACAATTCTGCTGGCTGCTTACGTACAGTTGGGCAAAAATTTTAAAAATAAATAATATTGTTACGTGTCCACTTGTGTGTACAGTGCTCCAGATCTCTGCCCTTCAAGGGCAAGTCCTTGGCTGGAGCCTGGCAAGTCTGGTGGTAGCTCGCAGACAGCTATGGATGTCACAGGAGAGGGCCCAGATGCAAACAAGACGGTGCTACTAGGTGCGAAGATATCCCCAGGGCATACCTTTGAGCCAGCTGTGGAGGAGATCTTGCAGCACTCCCACTGTGAAAGCGAGGCGTCTCGCCAAGTAATTGTTCTACTCCCTCCCCGTTCTCCGGTGTGGGGTAAGTCAAGCCATTGGCAACGTCCCCCCGCACACACCATCATCAGGACGGTTCTGGCCCCCACGGCTCCATGGGGTGATCTGAGGTGCCGCCTACAGGTCACCGTGGTAGCAGGCAACCGGGCCCCCCCGCAAGGCAGGGGGAACGCAGGGTGTGGGGTGCCCATGCAACAGCATTGTAGGCATTTCCAGGGCCGTCGCCATAGGCAGCCTCCTAAGGGTGCCACGCAAAGCCTAAGCAGCCCCAGCAGGGCCCCTGAGGGCTTGCGGCCTCAGACCCCCTTTTCCAACACCAGCTGCAATACTGGCGTGCTTGCAACTCAGACACCTGGGTGCTCGCCACCGTGCACAACGGTTACACACTACAGTTTCGCAGGGGGCCTCCTTCCTTTTCGAGTGTCAGAATTACATCCGTGATTGACCGTCTTCAGGTCTCGGTACTTCAACAGGAAGTGGTTGTCTTGTTGTGCAAGTGAGCCATTCGTCTTGTAGACCCCATCTCCTACTGACAGGGGTTCTACTCGAGATACTTTCTGGTACCCAAGAAGAGAGACGGTTTTCGCCCCATCCTAGACCTGAGACTCCTCAGTTTTTGAAGGAGAGGAGGTTGCAAACGCATACTCACCGTCACATTCTCCAGTCTGTCCGGCCAGGCGACTGGTTTAGCACCGTGGACTTACGAGACACGTACTTTCATGTTCTCATTCGTCCCGAGCACAGGAGGTACCTCTGCTTTGCTTTTCATGCCTCACCATCAACGATGCAAAGAGTCAGCTTACACCGGTGCAGTGCATGACGTATTTGGGGCTCCGGCTGGACTCCAGTACGATGCGCGCATACCTGTCGGATGACAGGGTAGCAGCCGTTCAAGATTGCCTCACCCGGTTTCGACAGGGATCGAAGGTCATCTTGGTGTTGTGATGTGTTAAACATAATGCAATTGTGTTTGTAAGTAGATATGATCTCTTGCTTCTTGCACTGTACTGGCAACTACCTACTAACAACCACCTTCTGCCAAAGGTATTTCTTAACACACTGCTCAGTCTCCAATATCATTCCAGCCTTTGGCTGCCATTTTCAATTCTGTCACTTGAATGACAGGCCAGAGTTTTGCAGGTGATTAACAGCAGTGTTCCTGGGCAGTGAAATGACTGACAGGCCCGTAACGTTGTATAAACATGGCTCACAGCACATTTACTGATGCAAACAGGCTAAAAGTACCTGCATGTTCCACAGTGAACTTACCTTTCCCCCCCTCAAATCCCCAAACTGAAAAGTAATGGCTCTTTTGTTTTCTTGCTCCTTCCATTTAAGGTTCAATTGCTTGCTATTTTTCCTCTGCTATTATTGGCTGTATTTTTTTTTTTGTACATAGACTATCAATTTTGAACCCTTGCTTTCAATGTAATTGATGATATGCTATCTTTCTGATACTGTCCATTTCTGGATGGTAGGAAAGAAAAGGCATCCAAAGCTGTTAGTCCTCAGATTAATGGTGGCTCTTTGAGTTTGGGAGGAGTAATTAATGACTTTCATTGCTGGATTATCTCTCTCAGTGAAGAGCCTCTGCAGGAAAGGTTTTTGGCAGGGACCCACTGAAAAGAGTGTGACTTGAAGCAGTATTGAAATCTAAAATCATATGAACCCTTTTTTTCTCACAGGGGAGATTTTACTAACATTATCAATGCCCACTTTTATCTCCTCTTCAAAGGAGCCAGCAAAGTGGCATTGCCTTTATGCAACATCTGTTATTTCTTAGGGGGTACTGGTTTATCTTTCTTTTTTGAATCTGTAAACATTACAAGAGGTGTCCAAGAAGTTTGACCACTGTGATAAATGAAGGGCATGTAATTGCTTTCTAACAACAGGACTACATTTTTAAAGACTAAAACCATATCTTACATTCACTTTGAGTGCTGTACACTATGGTACTTCTAAAGGGCACAGTTAAAGCTAATTCAGTATTCCTCATTACCAATAACAATAAAAAATTAATTGCTGTAAGTGCTACATTTTCATACCTGGGTTAAAAAGCTTTTAATATTTACTTCATAACAAAATACAAAGCACCCTATTTTTTTTTCATTGTCTTTAGCAAGGTAAAATATTACATTCTAGAATCACACTTTCTATAATTTTTATCCTTTTCTTTACATGTTAAAGTACATTATTCATATTGCATGCCCCTTAACCCGGTTTATATAACCCTACTTGATAAAGAAAAATCAAAGTGATTATCTTAGTGTTGCATTTATGTTATACATTTTCAAATTCCCTTGACTGCTGTAATAGACCAGGATATTTTAAACTTGGGAGCAGCCTGCCTAATCACTGTCATCTGAATAGCACTGATTTTTTGGCCCTCGTAGTGTGCTTTTAATATTACAAACAAGCCATCATTCAGTTGTTTTCATTGTTTTCCAATCATCCTAGAGTCACACTAATTAGATTTTAGAAGTGCGCAAGTTGTTTGCCAGGGTTTCTTTTTGACAGTGTGTGGTGTGGTTCTTTAACGCTGTGCACAGGATTGTTGTATGCACGCTGACTCTCATGAGGTTGTGTGAACTGGGATGCACTCGGGTAATTTCTTTTTAATTTCAGACTGATGCAGCTTTAATGTACGACGCAGTTCATGTGGTGGCGGTGGCCGTCCAGCAGTCTCAGCAGATAACTGTCAGCTCGTTACAGTGCAACCGGCACAAGCCCTGGCGCTTTGGGAACCGGTTCATGGGTCTCATTAAAGAGGTACGCTGCCAGCGAGAATAATAATAAAAATACAGTTTCTTTTATTTTTTCATCAGTTGTATTTACCTGGAAAATAATCATGCCAACAAGGCATTGCTGGAGTAACAATTAAAAAAGCATGGCGTGGGATTCACTATAGTTGCTATAGGTCTATGCTTGTTCATTATTTAGCAGAAATCACTGCAGTGTATTTCCCCCAGCTCTCCAACAGCACAACTGTGCGTTGAAGATCTGACATCTCTCAGTATTCACATCCACTGCTGAAGTCCCCTGCTGAGACCTGAACTCAGGGCACTTCAGTGCGGAGCTCAGTGCTTCAGAGCATTGTGCTACCATACCCACAGAGGTAATAATCTTAAATCTTGAGTCGTCATACTTTTAATGGTCTGATTTCTAGCACTTGTTGACATGTGGGTCTCTGTACCACAACTGTTTTGAGACGGTAAGCTGGCTACAGCACTCTACTCGAAGCCTGACTAGTTCATTATTGAACTCTCAAAACCAAAACCATTTATATGATCTAGCTGATGCTATTTACTGTATATCTATGGAAGGCCACTGGAACCAAAGAGAAGCTCCTGCCCTCAGGTGAAAGCATCTGTAACAGGATCAGAGGAACTGGAGAGCAAGAAGACACAGAAGACCAGGGGTTTGAGGCTGAAATGGCAGTTTGGCACAATTTTATTGAACACTGACTGGAGACTACTAGCTGTGTTTCAGCTCAAATGGAAGATTTTCTTTTTTCTCTTTTAGACACTTTTTGGGTTTACAACAACAAAGGATTGTGTTTTTTCGCTATAACCAATGAAAAGAACAGAAAACAATAACGGTGAAAAACACCATCAAAAAAAGATGAATGTGGCTTGGTTTAAACATGGTAACCACTCACACAATAAGTATAGCTATTTCCCTCACTATACTTGTTTTAGCTTCACTAAGCTTCCTACTACAACCTTCACAACATGTTCAGTTTAATTTTTTTTTAAGTCACCCACTCTTTTCAGCAAAATGTTCTCCAAATCTGTTTGCACAAACTTTTTCTATCCTCCCACCTGATCACTGATTAATTGGATTCCCCACCTTCTACTGAAAGCATGGCATCCCTGGAATTCACATCCAACTTTTATCAGCACCCTGCAGTCCTTTCTAAGGTTTCTAATGGCAGACATGCTTTGTTCCTGGTCCACTTTGTTTACCGTGCAATAACCACAGCCTGCCCTACTGTTACAGCACCTTGCACTAACTTAACCAAAAGGAGATGTTCCTTGCACAGTACATACATGAATATTGTTGTGTTAATGAGATAAGAGGATGAACTCTAGGGATCTTGCAACATTAAATATTTCTGGTTTTGGGAGACATACTGCAGTACCCATTGTTAGATTAAACTATTGTACATACTAATTGGGCACTCAACTCAACACTCAGAATTCCAAATTGCAGCAATGCTTGCCCCCTCTCCCACACCTGCTAGCAATGACTATAGTAAATTAGAAGTAATGATTCCAGCAGACCATGCTTTTTAAATTACTGTAACTCAATTGTTTTCAGTCGTTAACAACAACAAAAAACTGTACTTTTCTACTCCTTTATCCATGTCAGATGAATTCCATATACTTTTTTTTTTTAAAATATCATTTGTAATTGCCATTTCTAACTGGCTGTACTGTCTATGAGCCTGATTTTGAGGAAGGAAAAAACCTCCAACGTATAGCAAACAGGCGCAAACTGCCTTTGCCCTATAATGTGACACGCTTTGCCTCGTTCTTTTCCATCTGCGTTAGTGCCTTGGTCGGCATAATTTCGGGGCGTGGCCTCATTTACATGTTTGGGCAAAAAACACAGGCACAGACGATTCCATTGCGAAAGGGGGACAACAATAGCAAACAGTGAAGAAGGATGAAGCAAGATTACTTTCAAATGATGTCGAACGTGGCTCCATAAATAACTTTAGGGCAGCTCTGAAAGCTATATAGTATTTGAATATGCACATGATCATTTGCTCTGTCGAGTCTTACAGAATAAGACCTCACTAACCTAATAAATATTTTTGTTATTTACGGTGCTACTCTCCAATTTAAACACTATGTGAGTGAAATGTATTTTGGTTGAGTAAAATGCAACACTGCTTTAAAGTCATGAGTACAATAAATGCCTGTACATTAATGCTAACTTATGGGGTATGCCTTAACTACAACCTTACATCTTAACTGTAATGTTTGAACTACTATACAAAAACCTGGTCTTACATACAAAAATGACAATTATTGTTATTTGCTTTATTGACCACAAAAAACATGGCTGTGAAGCAAATACACACAGAAACAGATAATGTTCTTTTAATTGTAGCGCTACAGATGGAATACTTAACAAAAGGCCTGCAGGCACATACTATATAATATTTTTAAAGCAGTTTACAGTGCACTGCACTACTGCAAATACTTCACAATAATATTGATTTCCCCACTGATTGCCTTACTATAGCAAGATAAAGCATCCCGACTCTCTCCAAACACAGAATATTGTATTACAATACATATTTAACTTCCAACATTTGACAGACAGGTACATTGGTAGGTTAGTTTGAGGGGGGGGGGGGGGGGGGAGGTGGGGGGGGGGGTGGGGGGGGGTGGGGGGGGCGGGGGGGGGGGGGGGGGGGTTTTTAACTTATTAATCCAGTTTTTTTAGGTCACAAACACGATTGCATGTTTATATATATATATATATATATATATATATATATATATATATATATATATATATATATATAGATAGATAGATAGATAGATAGATAGATAGATAGATAGATCTATCTCAATCAATCAATCAATCAATCTTTATTTTATCTAGTGCCTTTCATTGTGGAACACCATCACAAAGCTCTTAAAATACATGAAAATCCATAATACTTCAAATAGAAATGCATAATACATGATACACAGTGGAATATATATATATATATATTATTCGCGCATCACACAGGGAGAGGCAATCCACATACACGCAGAGGGCGGGCGCGAACCCGGGACCTCTCGCATTAAAGCATAGCACAGATCCCGTTGTACAAAAGAGTTGGCTCCTTTGCAAGGAGCGTATATCAGGCTTATGTCTTTGTATGTGATTACATCACCTACCAGCCCTGCTGCTGCCTTCCCTCATGCACGCTACACTCTCAATATATATTGTAACGACCTGGCCCGGAGATTGCAGTATGGGCACTAGCGTTCCAGAGGGACATTTTTATTGATGTTGCATCACTGTTATTGTTTGCTGTTATTGTAAGGTGCATGGACTACACCATCTAGGGGGTGGGGGGGGGGGTGTTATTTAGCTATGGGGAGGTTCTGGTAGAGTTTACGGATGGGAGAACTGTGGTGAAGGTTGTGTGTGGATGTGGGTGTCTGTAGGTGCATGGGTGTGGGAATGTGTGGGAGATTGAGTTGCCTAGACTGCGGGGGTATAGACGGGTGTGTCCTGGACGTGGCGAGGACCGGCAGAGCAGATTGGTTGGTGGGAGGGAGCTGGGATGGAAGGGCGGGGGCACAGTGGTCTGATTGGAGGAGGAATGAGTGTTTTGGGGGAAGGAGGGTGAGGGTGAAAAGAGATTGATAGACAAAGATTGATTGGGAGAGATAACAACATTGCACAGCTATCTGGTAACTGTGTGTTGCTGCAAGTGGGAATACAGGAGGGAAGATACAAAAGACACCGAGAGAGCTGCAGGATAGGATTGAGGTTTTTATTTTAGTGGGTTTTCTTGTTTTGATGGTGCGGTCCTGGCCCAAACAAAAACCATTAGTGTGTCACAGAGGGCATTAAAAAGGACTGTGGCAAAGTGGCTAGTGGAGGGGAACAGGTATAGCGGTGATGCGATGCAGGAGTGACAGGCAGACAACAGTTTCCAGTGAAAAGGTGCTTTTATTTATAATCCAGGTCTGGTGACCGTTAAATAATAAATCCCCGGCTATACACAACAATGTGTAAAGCACGGGGATAGCAATAACACAGACACAGTCCCGAACAAAACGAACACACGGTCACCAGTCCTGGGTGAGTGCAGACGTGCTTGTGGTGGGTGAAGACACTGTATTTTGTGACGGTTCCGTGCAGTGGTGATCCGGATTGTGCTGACCCTGGTCGACAGCTCCGGATAGGTGAGTTAACTGTCTGGTGGTGCAAAACGCAGACAATTACAAAACAAACACAACACGCAATTCCTCTTTACAACGAGAGCTCCTCTCTCGATCCTTCTCTCTCCAAGCGTTTAACCCAAACGAAGGAGAAGACCAGCGTTACCCTGGCCCCTCTATGTAATCCCACATGATATCGAGATAAACGGTTGCAGCTGCCTTATTACTTGCAGCTGCCTCTCGTTTACCTCTCAAATCAATACGGTCTTACAACAGAGTCGCGCTTCCCTCCAGGCTGACCCACTTCCCTGACCCGGAAACGAACTGTCAGGCCAGCCCTTCCAGATACTTCTCCTCCCGTTCTTTAGCGCCCTCACAGGTTGGGAGGAAGATTCATCACCAGAACTCATCTTTCCGTCACAAGGACATATTAAAAAGGACATACTTAAATATTATAAAGCCCCAAAAATTACATTTTCTTCAACATTGATCTTTGTATATTTCAATATGAGTTCCTTATAAAATTTAGTTCTGGACTGTAAATTATTATTATTATTATTTTTTTTTGTATGTTTAGAAGGTTAATTAAAATACATTCATTGTTCACTCAGTGTATTTGTTTGTATTGTCTACTACAGTTGGTAATCCCTTGCAGCTTGGGCTGCAAACACCATTGTACATCTGTTAAGCCTACTTCAAGTATGAATAACAAATTAGTGAGTACAGACTTATTTTGTACCAGTTTAAGCATATTTTAAAATCACACTAGAAGCAAATCAACACATATGTACAGTAGGTTTTATTAATTTACAAAGAATGCAGAAGGCATGGGTATAGAGAAGTTAAAACCTGAAACAGAAATTAATACACAACAAAACAATGGAGTAGTTGTTAAAAATCTAGCTCTTGGTGTAGTGTATGTGACATCGGGTTAATAAGGAATGTACGACTTATTGCACAATCTAAAAAAAAAATCTGAGTGGCTTAAAAAGAAAAGTTAATGGGAAAAAATAGGTTATAGAAAGCTTGTTTAATTAACTGAACCCTCATAACATCACCAATGCCAAGGCAAGCTGATTAGAAAGAAAAAAAAAGGTTCAGCCAATAGCTTGGAGCTAAATAATTTAATCATAATGAATAATTAATTTTTCCATTTTGCCCAAAATTAATTTGTTCAGTTTTTTTTCTCCTACTCCTTAGTTATGAAAACTATTTATTCTTCCACCTTAGGCCCACTGGGAAGGCTTAACAGGCCGGATAACTTTCAACAAAACCAATGGCTTGAGGACTGATTTTGATTTAGATGTGATCAGCCTGAAGGAGGAAGGCCTTGAGAAGGTACTTGAAAACACCTGTGGTGTTTGCTTGAAGAGTCATGTTTACTTAAAAGCAAATGTGATGTGATGAAAATCTTCTTGACCAAGATAGAACTATTCATGCTATGTGGCAGAATATAATCCCATGGAGTATATGTGCATATTGGCACTGTATGAATAATTCACAGTTTAATAAGTAACCCCACAAGAACCCTTTTGGTTCAAGACGACTGACATAAAGAGTTGCAATGAAATAATGAAGTATGTTTTAAGCATTCCTAAAGGCAACCCAAGTATTTAGTTTTGTGCTGGGTTTATTATTTTAAATTATCTAAGCGTGTAGCCAGTGTTAATGAGATTCATAAATTAATCTGCATTGTAATTAGAAGCTACCTTATTCTTCATCAAATATCGTTTTTTTGTTGGCTACAAGTCTACTGAGCATACCAACTCTTACTCTACAATAAGTTATTGTAACGCAAGGAAAGGTCAAGGGTACAACTCCCTGATCAATTATAGAAAACCAGCATACAACCTAGCCTTGTAATTTTAAAATGTAAATTAGCAAAGAGAGCAAGACAGTATGGTTAACGGATAGCAAAAGAATGTCACATTTATGTCGGATGTATAAAACATCCTTTTAAAAATGAGAGAATATCTTCATCACAAAATATGTTGAATCCATGAAATGTATTTAAAAAAAATGCTTGCAATTCAGTATGGGACTAATATTACATTATTTTTGTGTCAGTCAGTCGTATTTTTTATTTAAATGTTTGGCATGCCTAATTATCATTTAGACATATCGCAAATTAATTTATAGATCTCTCTAAATATTTTAAGATATCTCTAAATCATTTTAAGATATCTAAAATACATTTAGAGATATCCAAAAATGATTTCCAAATATCTTTAAACGGAGCTTTACATTAGATATCTAAAATGCATTTTCAGATTTCTATGAATCTATATAGATCTATAAATAAATTTCTGTTCATTTTTAGAGATGTTGCTAAATAATTTTAAGAAATAACTTTTTTGAGATCTCTCACAGGAAGTTATTGAGAGGTATCAGTACCAGTTTGGCTCACCATGATAGCAAAGCAGTATATCTGTAAATCAATTTGAGATAACTCTGTTTAATTTTTGGATCTCTCAAAATGAAGTTAAAATATCTACAGATATCTCTAAATATTTAAATAGATCTTAAAATGCAATGTGAGATATCTCTAAATGATAATTTGGCTTACCATATAGATTAGGTTACTTTAATAATCTATGCAGTCTGCAGGATTTATCTGCAAACATCATTAATATGGTAATTGTATTCAGATTTTAAACCCTTATTTTCCATGTTAATTTTGTTCATTTAGACCTGGTTTCTGAATAGAGACCCATCACAGATTTTACAGTTTCATTTATTTATCTGAGAGTATAATACCTGCTACATTTTCTTAATATTTACTGTAATTTCTTATATGTTTAAGTATCCTATTGTGCCATTCTCAATTTGTTATTTTGTCTTGGATCATTATTTGCAATGAGGTAGGCAAACATATTAGCATTGTGATGTCCACTGAAGCCCATAGCTGTGCACTGGAGCCTGTGCAAAACTGATACTCTTCCCTGCAATCATTCTTCAGGAGTCTTTTTGGAAGCATGATGATATAACAATCTAAGCAGGGACAATAACCACAACTCATACATAGCACAATAGGATATTAAACAGGCAAGATTCACAATATTACGGAAATGTGCATGATATAAATGAGCCCTTTAAGAAAACTGAAATAATTGTGACTAAATTGATTTCCTGTAAGTCACGCTATTTTTGTTTTGCAGATTGGAACCTGGGATCTGCCAAGTGGCTTGAACATGACAGAAAACCAAAAGGGAAAGACAACCAACGTCACTGACTCCCTATCCAACCGATCCTTGGTTGTTTCCACAATCTTGGTAAAAATTGTATTTACATGAATTTATGTCTTTGAATGTTTCTTGTAGCTTATGCAGTATGCATTGAACTAAAGTTGTGTGCATCAAACACCTCCAAACAATGATATGGTAGCCAGTTATTAATCAGAGGAGGAACATGTTACTCTAAGTGCAATCAAAGTCCATTAGATGGATTCAGTTACTATAACTATGATTGGAATTAATTACAGTAGCTGAATACCGGCAAGTTTTTAAATAGACAGACACCTTTGTATTTCAGCTTTTTCATCTTTTTGTTGCTTTACCTTGTTGGACTCCATTAGCTTATCAGAGGTGTTTACCTTGACTGAATCCTCAGTCAGCCCTTAAGTGCTTCAATTGAAAGGCTGTTAATGAGCGGGTCACTGGGATATGCTGCTTTTCCTACTACACTTGTGAGTGCTAAAAGTTACCTGATATCATTATGTACAATACCTCCCAATAATTCCCCATTACTGTGAGCAACACTTTCTACTCTATTAAGCACAATAACTGAGTGTTCTTCTAACGATGCTGGCGGCTGCATTAGATATATAGAAATGATATATAGATGGTCTCTGAAGTCATCATCACAGCAGGTATAGCACTGACAGCTGCAATTTTCCCCAGCCTGCCGTATCAGTGCGTCTGGACTTTTAATTTGCTGGTGCAATCCCATTGTGTGTGCAGTCTCCATTGCCTTTTTAATCCTGGCAAGCCTGAGTCAGCCCTGTGGTGGCTTTAATGATGTCAGTACCTGTGCTAGGAACACAGCAGAAACCTTACAAATCCTAATTTAAGAGATCTGCAATCAGTCATAACCGAAATGGCTGTTCAAAAAAGAGTAAGGCTTTCTTTGGAGCCTTTGATTTCGGCAGTTTAAAAAAAAGAGAGATTAAACACAAAAAGTGATTTCTATCATTTCTAATTGTTCTTTTGAAAGTTATAAATTAAAGTACAGATTCAGCTTTATAATGAAATAACAAATTATTACATAACATGTATAACATGAAAAATAACATGCGAGAATTAATTTTATACTTTGACAAAAGTATTTGGGCAGTCAACATATTTTGTATGAAACTCATTCATTGCTAATTATTGACAGTTATCATGATTGAAAACCAACACCTGATAATAATTATAGAATAAATAAATACATATCTGGCAAGTGCTAAAAAAATACATTGGAAATTTGTGATTAAAAAAAGCAACAAATATTGTTAAAACTAAAGAGCTCAGCAAGGATCTAAAAATGGCAGTGATTCAACTAAATGCAAAAGGAGAAACTACCTGAAAAGTTCTGTTTACCAAAAAGTACTGTGTGGGCTATTATTGTCAAACACAGGAGAATAGGAACTACTGCAAGTATCCAGGTGTGGAAGAACAAGAAAAATTTCTGCAAAATCTGGAAGAAGAATCATTCCAGCAGCCCAGAAAAAGAATCAGATTACTGCAAAAGATTTGACACAAGAATTGAGAAAAGATGGTCAAGAAATTCACAAGTGAACAATTCAACGATACCTTAACAAGATGACTGTCCATGGGTGAAAACCAAGTTGCAAACCTTTGTTAAAAACAATACACAAAAGAAAGCGACTGGAGAGTTCCATTGAATACTTGAAGCCTGATGATTTCTTCAACCACATTTTATGGTCAGACAAATCCATGATGTAACTTTTTTTCACCAACAAAGCAACAATATTTTTGGAGGAAGAGAGGAAAAGAATTTAAAGAAAAGTTCACCATGCCCAGTGTTAAACATGGTGGAGGTTGTGTGATGGTATGGGCTTTTCTTCCTCAGGCACTGGTAAGCTTTGTATTGTAGAAAGATCAATGAATGATGCAAAATATAAATAACTTTTGCATTCATTTGTCATCCAGTGCTAGAAACCTTATTGTACGGAAGTTTGTATTCAAGCATGATAATTACCCTAAAAATTATTCAAAATCTACAAAGGAATTTATGAAAAAAGGAAGATTACATTTATGGATTGGCCATCTCAGTTCCCAGACTTGAATCCCATCGAAATGTTGTGGATTGACTTAAAGGATGTTGCAAAAAGGAAACCAAAGTCGATTGCAGAATGCAAATCTGTATGTGTTGAAGAATGGGCAAGAACATCTCTTGAAAGAAGCCAGGAACTGGTTTGAAAATGCAAAAAAGACAGCAAGCTGAAAAGGAAACAAAGGGTGGGCATACAAAATACTAATGTAAGGGTGCAAATACTTTTGTTATAGTATAAAATTAGTTTAGCATGTTATTTTTCATTTTATGCATGTTATGTAATAATTTGTTGTTTTATTATAAAGCTTGACCTCTAATTTATATCTTTCAATAGAACAATTGGAAATGATAGAAATCACTTTCTTTGTGGTTTTTATAATTTTAGCTGTCCTAATACTTGTGTCTGCGACCTCTATATCCCGAAAAACAGGGTTCAGTGTTATTGGTTGACTATTAAACCAGTGCTAATTGTAACCATCAGGGTTCTTCTTAGAGCTAGTTGGTTTCATATTAAATCAATTATTGATACCACTCGTTCAGAGTTTAAGAATGGTACTTTGTAGAACTGAACTGAAACATTTCCAAATTCCAGCCCAAACAAAACATGTGTAGAATATCCACAAATTAAATAGTCTATTCTCTCTAAATCTATCCCAGAGATATACCATATTTATTCAAATTTAAGGTGCCCTGAATTCAAGTCACACCCCCAAATTCGAAGACCAAAGGAAAAAAAAAAGACCCTTAATGCAAGTCGCACATTAATGAAAACAACTCAATAATTAATGGTTAAATTACCTTTTCTTTTCTACCTGCCAGCAGGGAACACTGTATTTCCGTACATTGAAGCATCAGAGTACGTCACCTACTGTATTACAAATAGTAAATGAAAATATGCCCATTACGGTACTCTTCAGTACTGAACAGCAGTCCTTGTAGTTTATGGTAAAATGGTTTATTTAACTTTATTTCAGTCAGTTTTATTGCCCTCCTTTGTTTAATATGGCCAACGTGACTTTTGATTGCGGCTCCATCTTCTGACACATCTCAGATGCCCCAAATTCACATTCTGTTCCCCCTTTCTTCAGCAAACAAAATTCTTTTAAAAACTGCATCACAAAATTGGTGCGAATTTGGCCGTGCAGCCATTTTCATATACCAGAACTGTATCGAGAGTAATTACTATAGCGGGCATTACAGTGTACAGTAGCTCTTGTTCAAGTGCGTCAGAATAATTGACATGCGCATTGCCATGTAAATTGGTCCCCTAACTGACAAACCCTGAATCCAAGTCGATCCCCCAGATTTGGTCAAAAAAGTGTTGCTTAAATTTGAGTAAATACGGTAGTAATAATTTCCTGATATCAATTTTAAAATGAACTATTGGGAACTTACTGTTTTATTCATTTAGCTCAAAGCCCACTTCTTTGACCTTGTTGAAATAACCAGTACACATGTACACTCTCACGGTAGGTCGGTTGAGGATCAAAGGTGTCATACATGGAGAAAACGAAAGGGATCAAAGCTAAATATTTTAAATAAATAAATTATGCATTCAGGTTTGCCATAAATGTTTTATGTGTTGGTATCCTTGATGAAATACATTTTGATGGGTTATGTACAGAAAGAAAATAAGCTGTTGAAGTTTTCTCTCCAGCTCAGGTTTAATGTACAAATTAACTGAAACAAAAGAATCACAAGTCTGAGGTTCTCCCTTGTTTTCAGCTTGCTTGGGGCACATCTGAGATGAAATGTTCTCTAGCGTGATCACAGCTTTAGTCTTGCCTCCAAGTTCCTGTTTCTGAGAGAGAGAGAAAAAAAAAAAAAAAAAACAACAACTGCAAATTAAACTGCACTCTCAAGAACAACTTTTTTCTCAAGACAGAATTGAGGGGGGAAAACTCAGCCGCTGCCCTTATCTAAACTTGGACCTCTTTTCAATATCGTCCCACGAATTATCTCCCACTGTCTGGTTATGAAGAATGAATGTGTATATAGCATCTGTATCAAGACTCTAAGGGGTAGATGTAAAAAGATGGGCCAGTCACAGCACAAACATACACAAGTTTGCAAAGTATACATTTTGTCATATGCACTAAGAAAAAATATGTTAATGAAAAGAGGCACAATATACTAATTTAAATATTTGTTGCATCTTCTTAGAGAGATCTCTAGCATTGCGAGAGTCATTTGAAATTGTTCAAATACATAGCGGGAGCTAAGTTGTGGTTTGCTGTAGCAGAGAGTGCCGTGAAGGATAACGTCTATGCATGCAAGAGTGCAATAATCAAAATAACATTGTTTTTGTAAATGTAAACGTCACCTGTACAATGCATTCTTTTAACCTTAGCTTGGTGTACAATGCGAATAAAAGATTATTTTAAATTGAAACCAAATTATTTTAGCTTTTTTAATTTTATTATTATTATTATTATTATTATTATTATTATTATTATTATTATTATTATTATTAACTTAGCCTACTTAGTAGCCTAGACAATGAACACAAAATAATCATGGTCATGATCATTTCTGGAAACTAGAACTGTTATAGAAATTTTTTTTCAAGGCTTGTAAGTGCTCATCTAGAATATTGTGTTCAGTTCTGGTCACCTCGCAACAAAAAGGATATTGCTGCTCTAGAAAGAGTGCAAAGAAGAGCGACCTGAATTATTCCGGGTTTAAAAGGCATGTCATATGCTGACAGGCTAAAAGAATTTAATCTATTGAGTCTTGAACAAAGAAGACTACGCAGCGACCTGATTCAAGCATTCAAAATTCTAAAAATTAGTGGAGATTAGACAAAGGGGCATTCAGAACAGAAAACAGGAGGCATTTTTTTACACACAGAATTGTGAGGGTCTGGAACCAACTCCCCAGTAATGTTATTGAAGCTGACACCCTGAGACCTCTCATTTGTAAACTTTATGTTCTTATATACTTTTTCAACATCAGAATTCTATACTTTTTTCCAGATTTCCATTTGTTTTTCCCAGACTTGTGTTTTAGTTAGTTTCTACTAGTTTTTTTGATAGTTATCCACAGTCGGGCAGCCGCGGAGCGTTATAGCTTTTTGATCCAGAGCAGAAGGTGATCCTGGTTTTCTAAAAGCATATCTAGCAAGAGACAATGCAGGTATGCAAAAGAGAAGTAAGATACAATCTAAGAAATGTCCAATATTTGAGAACTACGTTGCATTCTTTACAAACAGAATATAAAAAGTTGTATACTGCAAGTATACTTGTGCCAAAATAGGGTAGTATAATGGTACTACTAATTTTGGCACAATTATACTTGCAGTATGTTACTTTTTTGTAAGGGATGATATTAGATTCTGATCCAAACTTTTTTACACCCTCTGTTAAATGTTGAACACTATGGGTGGTGAAAAATAACAAAAATGAAATAACAAATGTGCACACATTATATATTAAAATGTGCAAGTGTCGTCATTAAACGCACAAGTCAAATACTTAATACAGTACACCCTCGCCATAACAACCCTGTCTGGGGCCAAAGCCTTTTGTTCGCTACAGTAAAAGGACAATCCAAAACGAACAGTATAATCTGCTGGAGTAAGTTAAGGAGGTCACTTTGGATAAAGGCATTCGCTAAACTATTAATAATATAAGTACTCTTTTATTCTTTGCTTTTCTTTATTATTACAGTATTTGTCACTACTAGCACTAATAATAATAGCAATTCCAAGTACAGTACCTATTTGTGGCATGCTGCATCCAGTATTCTGGCTGTATCCTATTCATTGAAGAACACAGTACACCCCCTCACCCCCCCCACCCAAAAAAAAAAATGAAAAAAGAAAAAAAAAGTGCATCAATAGTTTCAGTTTGGTTTCAATTGCAAGATTTGTTTGGTTGTCCCGGAACGTCGGGCTAGCGATTTTGCGAGCCCTGCTACCACAATAAAATCCCTATGGTCACAGGTACATTCTTCTGGGGTTTTTGTGTGTAGGTATTTTTGTACATTTCACCACAATTCTGTTTTAAATCCTCTGTATCTTAAGCTGCTTCCTTAAGTCAAAATTGAGACCAGCAACCAAGCTGGATTTGCAGAATGCAGTTTAAATGATGTTAAAATAGCTAAGCATTGAACATACAGTATATGCACAATCCTCTCAGTGACTTAGAAAAAGAATGTACACCACAATAAAGTAGGGTTCATTTAGCATACCTTCTTTTATTTGCAAAACTTTTAAATAAAGAGTTTTTTTAAAAATGTATAGATTTTAGATATGGTAACAGTGTTACATTTGAGGTCAACTGGCATAAAGTACAGATGATTTTATATATTATACAGTAGTTAAAAGCATACCAGTATATCAATGAACTACCTAAGCTGAGCCTATGTGATGAGAAGATTAAAACAGTCCAGGGTAAGGGAAAGGTTAATTGAGCATTTGAGGAAACATGTAAATCCACCATACATTCACAAAATGTGTTCCTCATAGTTTGTCTCAGAGTGGCATATGGCTTTTTATTGAGTGTCAGCATAAACTCTCCAGCAATTACTGTATTGCAGTGTGGGATAATAATATAAGAGATACAGCTTTTTGAGAAGTTGGAAAAATAACATTATACTTCCCAGAAGAAAATGTGGATGAAGCATTAGTAGAGCCATAGCAATGGTGAGACACTGGATTTGTAACAATGATCTTGATAAGGTATAATACTGTTACTCATGGTATACCTATGGAAACACAAGGGTCAAGCAATACACTCACCATTAAGGCAAGTTTAAAGAAAGAGTTATGCAAGTATGACACAAGGATAATGAAGGATTGCAGGCATGCCTTGTACAAACAATACAAGGGTTATGCTTGAATGGTTCAAGAATTACAAAAGGAATTTGCAAGATTTGAACTAGAAAAAAAAATTGCACTGACTTTGTGAAAGGCATGCATGAAATCCTTCCTTATCCATATATGACCCTTGCATACGTGTTGCTTTAAACTTATATTTGATAGTTTTGGTTGTCTTGTTTTTCTGTCCTAGCATGATTCTTGTGTACAAACAAATTGTGGGCTACCACACCAATGTATCAGTCTTTTGATTAATCCCTTAAAAAAATATTGTTACACATCCCCACATGTTACTAGAACTGTTTAAATAAAATACCTATCATTTTTCTTTTCATTGTTAACACCCGAACAAGGTTTTACACTTATAACTTTAAAGTCTGTTTCAAAGCTCTTTTCAAAATGTCTGCTCTAGTGCACTGATTATTGCCCACATTTTTAAACAAGTGTGGGTTGAGATACACCCTGCCCCTGCGAGCATAAGTATTATTTTGTATTTGTTGTATTATTATTATTTAAAATGTGTTGTTTGTATGT
This sequence comes from Polyodon spathula, assembly GCF_017654505.1. NCBI lineage: Eukaryota > Metazoa > Chordata > Actinopteri > Acipenseriformes > Polyodontidae > Polyodon > Polyodon spathula. Next base: position 72,512,750 of record NC_054538.1, on the reverse strand, counting down.
AAATTGCCGCATCTTATTGTTATTGTTTGACAGCCTGGATGGGGTTAAAGATAAAATCTAGATAAAATCCAGATAAAAAAAAAAAAACTGGCTGTTGACCGCGCATATGAGAGGTCCGTGCTGAATGTGGCAGAGGGATAAATTAGGTAATTAATAGCCAGTTAATCCCTCTGTCACGACATAAAAACCTGCACCTTTGTTCAGAAGCGAAACAAGAAGTGAGTGAAAGAAAGAGAAACTAAAAGCTGAAATACAGCAATTGCTACGCGTGCCAGTTATACACCAGCACGATGCTTGTTGGTGTGTTCCGTGTCTGTTGTGTTTGTCTGTTTTGGCCATCGTGCCATTTTATTAGTGTTTTGTTTTGTAAAATATTTTTATTTATAATTAAACTTGTGCACAAGCACTTTCATTTACTTTCACTTTCATTTCATGGTGGTCATAGTGAAGATTGATGGACACAAATGCAAAACATTACTGGGCAGTGGCTCCCAGGTCACTACAATTTTTTAAGATTGGTATAATCACAATCTATGGTACGTACCCATCCATCCTGTAGAGCAGTGGTTCTGGGGACCCCCTGTCTGCTGGTTTTCATTCCAACTGAGCTCTCAATTACTTAAGACTACAACTGATTTTCTTATTACCTAGAACCGCGGCACCGATCATTTTAACTGGTACATTTTTTAAACAGCTTCAATAGGAAAATTAAAGACAAACTATTGGATACAACTCAAAAATTCTATTCCTGAATATCATATCTAACATTTGCATAGCAGAAACACAGTATTCAAATAGAACATTAAAGATAAAAGGCTTTATTTTCAAAATTAGCGCATACAGCACAACTGCAAAAAAACAAACCAAAAAAAAATCTAATAAAATAAACATTTCCAAAGAAACTGGTGTGTAAACAGATATAAATCGGTATATGTGCATACAAAACTATAAACTGAAATCATTTTTACTACTACTAACATACAAAAGAAAATACAACACTGCTTCCGGTATGTCGGCTCCTATTGTACTCTATGTAATGTAGCCTGTGGGCTGCTGTAGCTTGCCTGCTGTGTGGATTACTGGACCGTTAATAAACACTCCATTCCAGATCAATACATGTTACCCCGCACAGACAACATCTTGGACAGTCTGATGGGATGCAAGTGGTTCTTTACATTGGACTTGCGTAGCGGGTACTACCAGATTCTGATGAGGGAGGGACCGCTTTCATCTGCCCACTAGGTTTCTATCAATTTGAGCAATTGCCACAATGTATAACTGGAGCTCCTGCTCCATTCCAAGAGCTTATGGAGAAGACCTTGGAGACATGAGCCTGCATGAGGTCTTAGTTTACCTTGATGACCTAATTATATTTGGGAAGAACATGAAACCTGCCTGCTGAAGGTTCTGGATAGGCTGAAAGCCTGTGGCTTGAAGCTTTCCCTAGAATAATGGCAGTTTTGTCAGCCGTCTGTGAAGTATGTGGGACATATTGTGTCGGCCCAAGGAGTAGCAACCGATCCATACAAGATTGAAGCCGTCGGCACCTGGGGAGGGCCTACTGATCTAAAGAGTTTGAGATCTTTCCTTTGGTTGTGTGGATATTATCGGAGGTTTATGAAAAAACTATTCATCCATAGTGAGACCTCTTACCGATCTCACAAAGGGGTATCCATCAGTACAAAGAGCTAAGAATGCTGCCACTAAAACACCAGACCAGAGGTACTACAGAATGTCCAAACCATTTGGAAGCAGAAGGTGTTTAAGGACACCATTTATTGTTTGACACATGCACCCATGTTTGCCTTTGCTGACAGCACCAGGCCATACACCCTGCATGTGGATGCCAGCTTGGAAGGATTGATGGCGTATTATATCAGGAGCCCCCAGAAGGACTCCTTTCAGTGGCTTTTGTGAGCAGGAAGCTAACTGACTAGCGGTATCCTGTAAATCAGTTGCAGTTCCTCACTCTCAAATGTGCTGTAGTTGATAAGCTTTGTGATTACTTGTATGGCGCAGTGTTCCTGGTCCACACTGACAACAATCCCCTCACTTATGTGCTCACATTTGTTCAGCTGAATGCCTCTGGGCATAGGTGGCTTTCAGCCTTGGCCCCTATGATTTCAGTCTGCAGAATTGACAAGGGCAGGCTAACATCAACACTGATGCATTGTCAAGAATACCGCACTCCTCCCAGACTAAGGGCTCCTGGACTGAGATATCTGAGGCATGAGTGAAAGTTGTTTGCAAGCAAGTGGGGTTGGTACCCTATCCTGATGAAGCAGTTGGTAGAGCCAATGACCAGAGGCTATTCCCACAGTATTTTGAATGCCCAGAAGTCAGATTTTGGGTTAAAAGATACCTGGTTTGTGATAAAGCATAACCTCCCAGCTAGTTCAGTCAAATCAAGGCTTACCAAAGTCCTATTGCTCTTGAGAGATTGGAACAAATTGTGCTTGAAAGAGGAACTCTTATACAGAGTTACCCAGAGAGCCAACTCATGTGAAACAGGTCACATGGGTATTGATCGGACGACTGAGCTCATAAAAACTTGTTTCAACTGGCATCGATTAGCTTCAAGTATGTATTTGATATATTGTTGAATACAATGCATAATGACATTTCCCTAGCTGTTGTGATTCAGTATTCAATTACCCTACACCAGCTAGGTGGAGGCATTGCATACTTTAATAGTTATTTAGCCCCTGATATTCTGAAAGACGAGGCCTGAAGTTATTTTCACCTCTTTGAACTCTTCTCCTGTGGTGTAAAGGTAAACAGTTGTTCATTCGCATTTATCATATGCTGTGCTTTGCAAGGTGGACAGGGGCATTCCACAACTATTCATCATTAGTTTCCTGCTGTATGGAATGGCACTTAACACATAGTACACCACTTCAAACTCTCAATAGTTGAAAAACAAAAAGAGAAGAACTTCAGTGACAATGTAGTGGCAGACTTCTAAAACACATGTATGTATTGCTTGTATTGTAGTATTTGCATCCCAAAATTGTGCATTATTGCCTTATCAGACTAAAGAAATTCCTCTGAACTCCATTGAGGTTATTCAGAAATGCATTGTTTACAAATCAGCTGTTATGCATGCATTTGCATGGCCCTGTCTTCTTTTAAATGCAATTATTGTTCAAAATGTATCACAAGCACAGTATTTCCTCCTGATAATTGTTTTGACCCACTTTTTATCAATAGCCTTCATTGAGTTATTTTCTTTGAATTGGATAACATGAATAATGCTAAAACTGCGTGTAAAGTATGTGCATCATAGCGTGTGCATTCTAATTGATCTCAAGTGTTATTTTGAAGTTCTCTGCCCTCTTTGCCAAACCAAAAAGGCAAAGAGGAATACCCTCGCCTCTGTTCAGCTCACAGGAGTCTCACCTTCCATAGCAGACTGAAAAAAAAAACACTCTTTGTCCTTTTAAGAAATTACAGGATTGGTCAAAAGTAACAGATATGCTAGGGAATAACAACGCACCGTAATGAGAAATGAAACTTGGCCTGTAGCAACAGTAAACATATGGTATGGTCTTTCCATTGAGTCTATGTCACAGATATTCCAAACAGACTAGCCTAGATGTTTTAGAATTGGAAACCAATGAGCATGCAAATCATTCAGCACAATGTAATTTACCATAAAAGGCTTGCTAGACAAATCCTCTGTAAATAATCCCAAGGATACATTATCAACATTTTGAAAACATGGCAGTCACTGTAAGTACCTGTAGAGGTACATATAGATATTTGTCTTGTAACTTCAGTGGATGAATATTTTATTGTATTCTTTTTTTGCTCTCCTGCTTTTGCTGCCTTCTTTCACAAAATGTGTAGTTAAATATACATACACATGGTGACAATGTTTTTACAAGCAGTGTAAACGTAATTGGTAAGATTTTTGCCATAGTCCCTTGATCTTGGTATATTTAATAGATCTACTTTTAGCATTTCAAAATGTAGAATTTATTATTGTGCTGGGATCAATAAGATAGTGCCTAAAAGGTGCAAATGCCTGTACTTCACTAGTTTATGTGCTGCAGACAATTATAAATAGAATACTGGGTGGATTTATCATTTATCACTGGCCTTTTCTTTTTCTTTAATTTCTTAGATGTTTTTGTTGTTTTACTTAATAGGCTTACTAACAGTGTTGCCTGATTTATTTTATATGGCTTGTTGCATTTAATTAACAGTATTTGTTTTTGTTAATAGGACACATGTTTCACCAGTCGAAGCAGTCAGAATTTATTTCAATACTAGAATTAAAAAAAAAAAAAAAAAAAAAACGTAATAACTCATAGCTTACTGTAGCTCAATTAGACCGATCACAAATGATTCTGTGAGAGAATATCATAGGATCATAGGATCATAGGATGGGGTCTGGGGAAGAGGTGGGTATTTTTCAAAATAATCAGTGTTTTATAGCAAATAAACAGCAGTAATAGAAGTCACCATTTAACATTAAGTCATTACTTATTTAGTAGTAGTTGGTTGAAAATGTCAGACAGACAGAACCAATCACAAGGAAGACATAGAACATGTTCACATGCAGGCCAGGATTATACAGGCACAGACAAGATGTAAACAAAACAAACAGCGGGAAATACAGAGCAGGGAGGGAACACAATTACAATGGGAATTACAGTACAACAACTGGAATTACAGTACAACACAAATGCACAAATCATTACAATGTATTGATCTGTGCATGTAAATAAATCCTGTTCACCTGCCAGGCTTATCAACTTCAACCTCCGTCTCGATCTCCTGCCTGTCACTCGGCAGCGAATGCTCGCACCCACACGGCAGACGGCTACCCTGTCACAAACATTAATACCTTGTATCTTTCTAAACAAGGGATTTAGGGGAGCTCCCTAATAAAAGCTGAATCTCAAAACAATAATTCTGAGAATACAGTAACTGTTACAGCTGTCTATAATGGTATTGTAACGACCTGTGCCCTTGAATATGAAGCAGAAGCTGGACTCGTTGCCAGGTAAATTTAATAAGCAATTTATTCTTTATAATTAATGGTCCCTGTTTGGGTCAAGACCACTCCACAAAAACAATAAAAACGATCCCTTCTTGTTATTCACTACTCCACACTCCCTTTCTCTGGCTGTCACTCTACACCATTCTCCTGGCGTCGGTCACACACAATGTCTCGCTGACCCTCTCTCGCGCTATAATTGTCCCAGTTCTGTGCATTCGTTGGTTCTCTACTCAAACCTTTGACTCTCTCCTTTCACATTCCCACTCAGGCGGTACTTATACCCCTTCCACTGCTCCCACCCACTCCACTTAGACTGACCAACCGAGTCTGTCCCTGCTCCTTTCCCCCTTCTAAGTGGTGTGGTTGCACTCTTACAATACATGTAACACGTACATAGGACAAGACAGACCAGACAAAGAAATGGGACAACATAAAAGCTGATTTATCCAACATTTATCCGACATTTTACGTATCCACCCATACTCTGATCCCACCGCAGTCGGATATGCGACGGATTACTGTATTATGAAGCCAGCCCTCCTGTCGCATTTTACTGGTCAGCTAATTCACTTTTTGTTTTGTTTAGCTCGACTAGAGATATATTATAAGCGCACAGCCATTAACAGCATCACATCTCCCCGGGCACCACAAGCAGTTTACGTGACAAGTTTTGAAACTAATGTGTGTGGGGAAGGTGAGTGGAAGTGAAGCGTGTGTTTAAAAATCATTATTGTTATAAAAGTTTTCTAACTAAGCCACGCGCACTGTGACACAGAATATATTACAAATAAAATGTAGAAACTTTTGGCAATAAAAGTTTATTAACGGTTGTTTTTAGTTCAGTAGATAAAATACAATAATTTCTTTACAAGTTTTTTCCAAATTAACATGATAAATGTGTGACTGTTTTGTTGCACTGGCAGATTATTTGCATTTTTTGTTGTTGAGTAAACAGTTTCAAGAAGAGTCCGTAAATCTAAACACTGTCTTCTGAAATGAGTGTTAATCAGGTAAGGGACTGGGGGTCTAGAAGTGGTAATCGGGTTTGTGATACCAGGGGTTTTTTTTTGTACTACCCTCTCCTGTGTATATATGAATTTTATTTATTTATTTATTTACTGCCAGTTTAATTCAAGTAGCATATGATATAATGCATATATAATTGCATTTGGGGTCCGTTCTGTTCTTGCTCAAAATATATTACATGTGTGGTTTATTAAGAAAAAAATATGGTTGACGATCATTTTAAATGACAGCGTTCTTATTTGTTCTACTTCTCTAGTCACAGTCAGCATCTTAAATCAGTACTTTTTATATATTTTATATATCTATTTTACTCTGTACTTTATTGTTTTATATATATATATATATATATATATATATATATATATATATATATATATATATATATATATATATAAATGTGGGCAGGCTAATACTAAAGTTGGAGGGGGGTGAGGGGGTGCTTCAAGACTTTAGAATTAATTTAATGTTGTTTTGCTTCAGATTATGCCATTGTAGATTTCTTATTTTTAATCAACACAGTTGTTTTTGTGTGACATTTTGTTATATGTGAAAACACTGTAGAACCCCTAAAGTGCCCCTCCATAATCAACCTCCCCATCCAGTGAGATGTGGAGTATGGGACAGGACGTTACAGTTCCAGTGTTATCAGGAGAGAGCCAGGTTTCAGTGAGAGGAAGGAAATCGAGAGAGAGGTGGGAGGCAAAGGCAGAGATGAAATCAGCTTTGTTAGAAGAAGGGTAACAGTTCCAGAAGGCACCAGAGTGCGGGAGGGGAGAGTGTGTGAGAGGAGAGGGGGGAGAGGCAGAGGGATGAGGTTAGAGGGGTTAGGGGAGCAGCAGTGGAAGGAGGACGGGATGGGAGCGAGAGGACAGAATAACAGGGATGTGAGAGACAGTCATAGCAGGACAGATGAGACCAATAGGTACAGTAGTAGTGGGAGCAGGAGTGGTGGGGGGAGGGTACAGACCTGTCTAGTAGTTGGCATCTTCCAGAGCGCTGCTAGGTTTGGATTTTCTCCAGCAGGCTCTCCTCACACCCTCACTTTGCAAGGGAACTGATTAACAGCTGCTAAACTGCACTAAGGAGAATACTTACGCAATACAATAGTTGCAATGCACTTCAATGGGATCACACAACTACAAAAAGCTGTGTGGAAACCAATCAAATTGCAAATCAACCTCTATTCAATTTACCCACACTTACCTGATACTAATCACAGTGGATCACCTAATTAAAACACCACTTTTATAATGTTACTTAAATATAGGTAATGTTATGAGTTGGAATGAGGCCTCTAGTAGTCAATGGGAGAGATTTGGAAAAGGAAAAGGTCCTCGCTTTACCTATCCTCGCTCTGACTGCCACAGCTCAGACTGCCCTTGGTCGTGTGGCCCTTAGACTGCCACAGCTCAGACTGCCTTTGGACTTGTGGCCCTTAGATGGCTGGCGCTCTATACTGTCCTACAGGTCTAGAGCTGTTCCAGTTTCCACATCATCTAAATTCAATTAAATCAACCACAACTCTGAATACTTTAGAAAATTAATTCCTTCAAAAAACTAATGTAGTTACATCAGCAACAAGGATTAATTTATGCTTACCAAAATTGTTATTTTCTTCCTGTGTACTACAACAGCTAAACACAATCCAAGCAGGTTGGTCGCTAGAGACAACTGATTAGCAAAACAAACAACGTTAGTTTTAACCTTGCAGCCAGCTAACAGACACGTTCAAACATCTGACTTGGTAATCTAAGAATAATACACTACCAGAATACCAATGCAGAAGTGACATTATATTTGTACATGGATATATGGTTCTTATGAGGGTTTTCTTGAAGTCCTGACAGCCAATGACAGATAATAAAATAATGTCTTTGATAGTGGTTATTTCAGAAATGTATGAGGCACTTAGGAAGTATAAGCTGTATGATTGAACTGCTTCTGTTATCAATTTCTACAGGAAGACCCGTATGTGATATTTAAGAAATCTGATAAACCTCTTTATGGGAATGATCGGTTTGAAGGATACTGCATCGACCTCCTCAGGGAGCTGGCCAATATCCTGGGATTTACGTATGAGATAAGATTGGTGGAGGATGGGAAATACGGAGCCCAGGAGGACACGAATAGTGGCCAGTGGAATGGCATGGTCAAGGAACTCATGGACCATGTAAGTTGACAGCTACAGTTACAAAGTGCTCTTACACAAAAGGAGGTATGTGTGCTATTGGACTAGCCTTGCATCTCTAAATGCCAGGGTTTGCTACTCAGACAGAAGTTCCCACCAGTGGCATTGCTAGGACACAGCAAGGTCACAAGCCCTACTACGTCTCTGCTAAAACACATTGGGCCAAATTTTGTCGCAAAACACATTATTCTCAATAGCACCCTGCAGAGGTATCTAGTATAGCTTTATTTTTTATATATTTTAAACAGTATTATTTTATTCAACTGCTTGGCATCCATGGTGACAAAATAATGTTAATTATATGCTTATGAAAGTTTACCATGGTGTATTTGCACTGTACTTTGCAGTTTTCTCATTTGTTTCCCATGCTTATACTATGCATTTATTAAAGTGGTGTGTCATGTTTATTAGTATGATTTACTATACCTCTCTGGGGTTTAATCTTTAAGCATTCTTTACCAAGAATTTGGTGTTATTGAATCTGCAGGGTTTTTTTATTTTTTATTTGCTGCATTGATGTTCTTTGTGGGTTTTTTTTTTGTGTGTTTCTACATGCTTGTGTCATTTTTTTTTTTTTTGACATACATAATTTTTTTGTTCACTTGTTCGTTCCTGTGTTGCCTGCTTATGTTTTTCACTCGTAATTGTGCCATTACAATTTTTATCCAGATTGGATGGCTCAGTGGTAACACATCTGTCATCTGGGCTCAATCTTCCAAGTTCTATTCAAGGAGGTCCCTTGTGTTTTTTCTTAAAAAAAAAAACATTTTATGTGTACATTTTTCTGTGTATTTAAAAATATATATTTTAATGCATTGTTTTAGTCTGTGTGTCTATTCTGTATTTGTATTTACCATTTTTGATATGTGTGATTGTGTCTTGACAAATGCATGGGTTACTTAGACTAATTCTAAATTATTTTAAATGTAAGCTCACTTCCAGAACCCATCCAAGTTTGGATCTGAACCTTAACTCCTCAGCATGGCCCAATGGTTTTACTGTCACACTGTTAAGTGATTGATACTGCTATAATTAATGAGAAATATAATGATCAGAAAACAGTTGTCTAAATATTACTGATGTGATCGAGCTGTCCCTTCAGCAATGTATTCATTTAGAAATGCTTTAGGTAACGACTGTCATGTCAGTTATGGTTTATTTTCTAATTATGTTTTTAAACATAAATAAGCTCTATAGCTCTATAGAATACAAAGGAGCTCACACTGCCCATACCTATGGTGTTGTACCTGTTCTGTCTCCAGAAAAACAGGTCTATGCTGATCAATCGTCATAAAATATGTATTACAATTACAGTTAAACATTGTAACACAATGTAGCAGTCTTCCATTTACTTTAAAGCACTCAATAGTGGTACATTTAGAAATACTAAAACAAACGTTCCAACTAAAAGTCTTTGTCCATACCTATAGCAGTCACTGAAAATAATGAAAATGATTTACTCTATTTTCACTGGTTTACCAGGTTAGATATTAACTAACCGTGCTGTCACCGGCCTTTAAATAATCCTGTGCATGCACATGCTAACCTCAAAGGTCACAGGCCTCCCACATATTTGCTAATTCCCATTACACTTTAGATCTGGGCTACATTACAGAGGGTAATTGCTCTCCTTTTTGGCATAGCCAAAAGTATTTTGGGGAGTGCTTACATCTGCCACTGTATATATACATAAGTATAGAGTCAATTATCTGGACTAATTGGGACCGATACTAGTTTACATAATCGATTTGTATGGATAATAGAACAGGTATTAATAACAATTACTGTACCTTTAATAATGTATAGAATAAAGCTAACATACAAGTACTTAGTGCACAAGTACCTACTAATGATATATAGCTAGTAACCTATTCTATCTCATTAAACATACACAATTACAAAGCTTTACTAATCATTAAATTGATGCAATTCAGTAAGCCTTTAGCACCTACAGTTAAAGTAGTGAGATACTGTAATTAAATATACCATATACAAAACTTTGGAAATCATCAAATACAATTCAGTACAACTTTGACACATTACTTTAGGAATCATTAAACTTCAAAAATTTAGTAAGATTTTTCTATACTTGCTGCTATGGCATGCAATAATGAATAAAATAAAAAGTTCTTAGCTGCTCAATAACATAGACAGCATCTCCAGGCCTTACTGACAAAATAGAAGAAAAATCAAGAATGAGGTGATTGTTTTAATTTGCTTAACTGCTACAATTTAAGGCACACAATGCTCCATCTAAGGTTTTGGTGGTTTGAATAATTCTGTAACTTTAATTTGCTTCAGACTGCTTCCTTTTTTTTTGGCAGCTAAATCTTTTAGCTGTTTTAGCAGCAGAAACTGTGTGCGTACAGTACGGTCGATCAATGATTGGATAATTGACTCTTTACTGTAGTGGCAAATATATAATCTGTTTTCTATCAACTACATTGGTAGCCTAGGTGTCCAATATTCAAAGTCAAGTCTTGTGCTACATCTCTAGTGGATCAAACTTAGACAAGATAAGTCATGGTTTGCATCCAGGATGCTAGTTTGGAGTTTGTAGTCATCCATCTTGCTACAAGAAGCACTTTTTGGTCCAGTGCTCACAGTCCCAAAGTGCTCAGCTGCAGGGACTTCTTGCAGATGATTAAAAGCATTAAAACAAAAAAAAGCTGCTGAAACAGAAGCGGTAAATCAATTGATTTAGAAAAAAAGGCTTTCAATTTCCACTTAACTGTTACAGGACAGGCCTTATCATGTGTAAAGGCCTGCTTTGCTAATTTGATTGCCTCTTCCCATCCTCCATTCTTGACTTACAGCCAGCCTATTTTTCTTCTCCTTATGTTTCTGTTGACAGAAAGCTGATCTTGCAGTTGCTCCCCTGGCTATCACCTATGCCCGGGAGAAGGTCATTGACTTCTCCAAGCCCTTCATGACGCTGGGAATAAGTATTTTGTACCGCAAGCCCAATGGTACAAACCCTGGTGTTTTCTCCTTCCTGAATCCACTCTCTCCCGATATCTGGATGTATATTCTGCTGGCTTACTTGGGTGTCAGTTGTGTGCTGTTTGTCATAGCCAGGTAACACGTCAGCTTCAGTGATATTTTTAGCAATTGTTTAATGAATAATATCAACACATACCTTTTTTGGGTTGTTTGCTGAATGAACCTTTGTATCTCTCTCTAGTATAGAGTTGTCTAAACTGGCACGGGAATTAAATGTACAAGTGATATCAGTAATAATTCCCTGGGGGGTCCTGCTAGTTCCCTTGAAACAAACTGGGGAAATTATAGTATACAGCAAGTATCTGTGTAGCTATTTAATATCTTTAGGATTAAAACAATATGAATGTGACTTGAGAACTGTGGCTTTTAGAACAAAATACCATGTTGGTGAATAAGATATACATATTTAAATACCTCTAAATCATCGCTGCCCTGCTTGACATAAGAAAGCAGTTAAAAAGCATAGCCCAGTTAGCAGCTTTTACGACAAGCTGTAAATTCGTCTATGTTCCTTCTGGAAATCAAAGAGATAATATTGGCTTTGATCCTTTACTTTTCTTTGGCTGCTTTTAAATTTTCCTTTATTTAACTGCCAGGATTTCACTTACAAATAGCTCAGAAATGGTCCTGCTCTCCCCATGAGCAGTAAGAAGCTGCAGTATGCATTAACAATAAGGACAAGCTATTAAAGACAACATTTATGCTACATTTGAAAATAAACATCAAATGCATTAAATATGATGGGGGGGGGGGGGGGGGGGGGGTCAAACATATAAATTGCAATATTTGCAGTTTCTAAGCATTTCTAGTGTCTTATCATATTTTCCCTCTTATTTATAGACAGTCAAGACAAATGTACTTACATATTTACTGTAGTATTTTCTACTGCTTTAGAATGAGCCTGTTTACTGTACATTGCCCTAAAGACAGGAGGCACATTTCTAGCCAGTGTCTAAAATTTCAAATCTGATTTCATTTAGCCAAAGCCTAAAATTTCAAATCTGATTTTATTTGTTTGTAAAGTATGATGCAAAAACAGTTTTTCAAAGAGCTCCTTCCAAAATGTCCCCTGCTGTGCAAGCTGACACGACATAAGTGATGAATCCTGTCTCGAAGAATAATTGAAGCAGTTAACTGAGTGTTACACATTACATCCTCTCGCTGCACACTAGAAGAGATAATGTGGAGTAACAGAAAACATCTGAAGAGTGGCATTAAATTAGTCATATTAGGGACTGTGTATAGAAACAGTCACAGCTGCACTAAGGAAGCAGTTTATCATGTCCGGATTTACAGACAAGATGACCTGGCTGCCCTTCCTCTATTTTTATAAGGGAAGGTTTTTTTTTTTTCACCTTGCTTCAAATACAAATTCATAGTGGACAGCATTGGTTAGGTTTTTTTTTTTTTTAATTATTATAATTTTTTAACACTGTGTCTTACATTAACCCTTGCCCTTTAAATAATAGGGCAGATAGACTTGCGTGAGTTCTTTTGACCATACCCCAGCAGTTATGGGGTAAAGGTAAGCCTCCGTTATTAGCCCCTCATTAGAAAGGAATGATGCTGTTTACAGATAGATCACAAGATAGCAGCCGGAAGTTGCACAGTACTGAGAGGTCTATTTGGAGACTGTCAAAACTTGCATTGTGAGTTTTTACCTGACTATACAGCATACAAAAAGTTGTTGACTTTGATTCTGTTAAAATCCATAGTGTTTTTTTGTTTGTTTGTTTGTTTGTTTGTTTTTTAATGGCAAGAACAGCATAAATGTGGGGGTTTAGGGCTGTTGACAGAGAAAGAAAAGTTGCTGAATTTGATGTTCTCAGTGTTTCAGTTTTTCCTCAGAAAGACTGACCTCCTTCACCATTATTATTTTTCAGACCTTGCTCAAAATGACACAAGCCTGTACACGTTTCTCAATTGTGCATTTCTTCATAATATTCAGCTGTTTAAATAAAAATAAAACTAGAGATTTTCCATGAAATGTTACTTAAATAATTATGCATTCGCTAAATCTAAGCTGTGTAAATTTAGAAAGTGATAAGTACATTAAAGTGGCGACTTTAATTACTCTACACACCAGTATAGTCATAATGTGATTATACAGCAGATACTAAATGATTTTTTTCTCATGAATTATTAGTCCTGTACATATGAAGCTCTGCATTTGGTGAGTTAAATTGACTTAAATTCTTCTTTTAATAGCTTAGAACATTGCTTCTGACTTTATCGCAAATATTTTTTTAATTCCCTTCACTAGAAGGGGTGACATTTAATGTTCGTTGAAGGGCAAGAATGAATTATTATGCTCTCCAAATGCATAACTGTTTTGCTGTGATGTTCAATGCGAGTCTAATCTGCTGTCAGAAGGCTGTAGTCATGTGGAAATTAAATGTCTGCTTCTGTGTAAACCTCCCTCCACCTTTTACAAAGTAACAATGATTCCATGTAGACAAACCCATTTTTATATAAATGACCCTTTTCATAACAGTGCAATATTTTGTCTTGCTAATTACAGGGTAGGGATTCACAGCAGTAAGGTTTTTTTTTTTTAAACAAGCTGTAGTAACAAAGCTTTTTTAGCCATTAAAATAGGAAGGCTTTGAGTTTCTTTCTTTCTTTCTTTCCTTCCTTCAAACCTTGGTTTATTATAGGAATGTTTGGACATGAGTACTGTACTTTTACTTTTCACTTCTGAAAACCTTGCAGCTAAGTGGACAGGGGTATTTAAGTTAATGAAAATTGAAAAAAAATGGAGACAATAGTTAACTAATTGTAAATAGTAATATAAAAAAAAAAATGAAATGTCATTGAAGAACAATAAATAGAAAATGTGTTCTAACAGGCTGGTGGAGCTTTACTCTAGAAAAGGCTTTCGAGGGTAGGGCATAGCATGAACAGTTCCATTAAAAGTGATTTGATGATCAAATCCTACAGTAGTGTTATAAAGTGTACAGTATAAACCTGGCTAGAAATGAGTGGATTAGGAAATCCATGGTGTCAGTGTTGGTCTTTCAAACTGGGATTAAAATCTGCTATAGTATTGTATGTCTTTTATATTACCGGCAGTATTTTTATTATTAAACTATGTACCTTTTTTTATAGATTTGTATTTGTTTCTAAATATTACAAATCCTTACAAATAACAAAGAAATGTGTAATATGCTACTGCATCACTTGTTACTAGTTAATAAACACAAATTAAAAATGGCACTTAAAATATTGCATGATCACTATGTTATGCTATACTTCCTTGAACTATGCCATATTACATCCTAGAATTGATTTTAATTTGTCACAGTCAAATCCAATATAGAACAAACAACAGGAAGATGCATTTGAATTCCATACAATTTACTGCATTGCCTTTGCGAGTAGGAAAATCAAACTTACACAATTACAAGAAAGGACAGATAAAATGACACTTACGCCTCCTCTAAAGTTTATTTCTACATCAACATTTAGTATTGGCAAAAAACAAAACAAAAAAAAAGTCCAGACTTACTTAAGATAAGGGTAGTGCTACAGAATTTTATATATTATTATTATTATTATTATTATTATTATTATTATTATTATATATTATTATTTATTATTAACAGAAACATTAAAACAAAATATAAAAGTATATACTGTCTTGCAAAGTTTATATATAATATATACAATATATTTCGTTTGTATATATGTTATATATGATAGTATATATATATATATATATCTTATATATATATATAATATATATATATATATATTATATATAGCCTTATATCGTATAGCTTTAGCGTGGGTCAGATTAGTGAACACAATTATAAAATGGCTTGGATAAATTAAATGCTGTGACAGGTTCACATGACCATGTCTTAAGAAAGCCACGGTAGGCTGATTGTACAATTGTGATTAAAGCTGTATTACAGATTTCACGATTTACATGAAATGTACGCATTACTGTTTAATATGTAGTTCCTCATGAAAATTCCCATATGTGAAAGAACAGTGTAAATATACATATTTTCTATCACTTATAAAATACACACAGCAAGCATTTGACTTACTGACACACTACCTGATACACTGCACAATTTCTTCAGTTCACTCTGTCCATTACAAGAAGGGGACATTCATGTGTCTGTTGATATTTTTTACATTTATTTATGTTTTTTTTTTTTTTTTTTTTTAATTATTTGATAATTCACTGCTGGTGAACATAGAATGTCTTTAAAAGTTGTTAGAAAAAAAGAAATATTCGACAATTTAGCATTTACTGTTTTTCATGTAAATATTTAGGAACGTTTGTTGTTTAATAACTCAAGGGAAAATTATACATTTTGAACGTGACAGCAATATTGTGCTTATCTTGAAATACCTATTTTTAGACCATGAAATGTTGTAAAATAAACCGTTTTTTTTTTACTGTAAAAAAAAAATACAGCCCTTATTATTATGGAGAAGGGAGAGCTACATGCTAGCTATGGATGTTTTGTGTGGCTCCACTGAGGTTTCTTGAAGTTCCCTCCCAGCCTTTTACTTCAGCAATTAATGATTTGTTGTACAGCAGTGAAATCCACACGCTGTTATAGGGGGCTGAAGGTCCCAGGTTAGCATTTGAAGCATGGTGGAAAAAAAAAAAAAAAAAAGCATTTAATTAACCCTGGAACTTTGAGGCCATCCTAACAATAAATTTGAAGCCTCAGAGTTCTAGAGTTAAGGGCCTTTTCCGATGTTACTGGCAATATGATCATACCAAAGAGAAAAGCTGCAACTGTCATCTAAGTTGGTTCAGAATATGCACCTATCTGTTTGTAAATTTTTTAAGAAAGACTTGGGTAAGTTCATCAATATTTCCCCTTCAGTTGTTGTTTCTTTGTTTTTTCTTTTTATAATTGTATCATGAAATAGAGGCTAAGCACATGCAATGACACATTACATGAGTTCTTTTAATTAACATTGAAAGACTATTGAGCAATGCATGTTGCTATATAGCAGATAAGTGCAAATGTAGATATTGTATGCTCTATGAAAAAAACAAAACATAGTTTGTCTTCTAAGTTATATACATTATATAGAAAACAGATAAAACAGCAGTTACCTAGAACACAATTCCAAGTGTTGAATGTTTGCTGAATAGGGTCTAATACTTCCAGAGAAAGTCATAAGAACCCAGCTGGTTCTATGAAGAATGAATTCCCAGGGACCCCTTTGCATATGTGTAGTTATTATTATAACACATATAAACAAGACAAGTCAATATGGAGAGATCAAGATCAACAGCAACGTTGTTATAATATATATATATATATATATATATATAATATATCATATATATATATATATATATATATATATATAAACTACGAATATATGTTTTACTGAGAATTTGAAGTGTGTTGTAATTTGATGAAAAACTCAGCCAGCCAGCTTAGCTCTGCAGTAATTTTTACACTGGCCAGTCCACAAACTAATTGATTTGTAAAGCTCCAGTGGAGCATTTAATTCCTGGCATATTGTTTTTTAAATCCTTTACAAGTGGGGTCACCCCAAAACTCTTTCTGCTAGGTCACAAAGGCTAAAGCTGTAGATTAATTGCTTAAATGCCTGGGATTGTAGTTACTACCTAACAAATAAAAGGGAAACTCTGAGCAAAGGTTTCTGGGCAAACGGAAATGGTTAGTAAAAGTCAGTGCTTCTCGATGGTTGCTTTGTATGTGTACTAATCTTTTTTTTTCTTTTTGAATGAGCTTTGTTCCCTCTCTTTCTCTCAGTCTTAAAGCCACTCTGTTTTATATAAGAGTTTATGCACGATTCCTTAAAATATATTTTTATGATAATGCAAAGTATAGTCTCCTTCATCTGTTTTGTAAATGACAAAACCAGAGTCGGTACAGAACGTGTTTAGATCAATCGAAACAAAACCCCTTTACCTATTTCATTCCCTGACATTTCTATTTTATTTACTGTATATACCCTACAGTAAACCAATATATCATGATCTGTCCAAAGTGTGTGTGTGTATATATATATATATATATATATATATATATATATATATATATATATATATATATATATATATATATATATAGTATGTGTGTATGTACAGATTTATATTTTTTATCTATGTCCATCCCATGGTTGCACAGGCAAAAGTGAGTTTAGGTAGGAACTGCAAATATGAAGTGTCTATTTTCAAGGCAGCCTTCTTTTGTCTTGTGTTTTCTTGTTCTATTATATATAGCAGCACATTGTTTTTGCTTATCTTGGTACGGTGATGAGTAAAACAATGATTTCCTGTGAATGATAGGTGCTTCTAGTTAATATTTAACCATATGATGGGTAAAATATGCTTATATATATATTGTATCATAATATTGCAGGGCTGCAACGAAGTGTACATTTTGAACTTCGGAGGTTCGGAACACATTACTGAAGGAAGGTTCAAACCTTCAATGGTACTCATTTGCATAATTTACTGGTGACATCACCATAGCGTCCTGTTTATATTTGATTGAAATTCCTATTATTTTATGGGTTATACATATAAATGGATTGTGTTAATTATATGGAAATCTCACTGGAGTTTATAAAAGGTAATCTTTGCAACAGGAAGATACCATATGTGCTGCCTATCCATATCTCAGGGGGATCTGTGGGCGATTGATTATTTCGATGACCCTTCACTTTCAGGTAAGATGGTGTAAAATGGATTTAAGATAGAAAAAAAGAAACATGCAGAGAGTTAGATCAGTGCTTCCAAAAGTTTGGATCAAAGTATCTGACTGAAGAGTAAAAAGTTTCAGTATGGTACAATAATATTTACAATGTACTTAAGCAACTGATGTTGAACATAAAAATGGCAAAAATGATGTTACCTTACATTTTACCAGCAGTATTTTTTAAAATAAAACAACAACGATATTACAGTAATAAATAAATAAAAAACATTTCTAACCATGAAACTAACTATGAAATTGAACTGTTATCCATTAGTTTTTGTTGCATCTTTAAAGTCATACGTGTACCTTGAGGTTTACTACATCTTTGATGCTGCAGCAAAAATATTTCTTGCTTTAAACATTTACAACTTTTCTTGTTTTGCTGAACACACTTTCCTGGAATTAAATCCTACTAAAATTGCAGAGGTATTCTATGAAATTCATTGCATGTTGGACTTTTGACTACTTGCATTGCTTCAACCATCCCACGTATTGATTTGGTACAGCTCAAAAGTTGTTATCCAACAAATCTTAGATATCACTAGAAACTGATCTATAACCCATCACTCCTCTCTTCTTCTCACCATGTTGAAAAGTGCTTCACTTGGTCTATTTTGATAGCTTTTGAAACTAGCACTTGGCTCGTGGAATGTAAGATGCGTTTACCTGTGGATTCTGCCATCTGGTAGACAGTCTTTAATAGAAGACATTTAAATCCAATCTCATGCAAAGGTATTTGGTATGAGCTCTATAGGTGTGGAAAGTATCATGACAATCACCTCCTGGTCCTGAGGCAGAACAATCCTGACTGGGAAATTCTGCAGTCAATTCTCATCTACGGTGGATAGATTGCTGATTCTGTTACAAGTCATCTTGATATTGACCTTGCAAAGCCTATTGCTTCAGCAACTCTAAAGACCTAAGATAAAAAAAGGTTATTTCTTCCAGATTAAACTGACAACGAATCACTCAGCATGTTACATACAAAAATAGGTCCACCATGCACCATACAATGGGATTTTTTTTGTATGCATAACAGCATTTTTGTTTCCCAAATCTGCTCAAGCTAGGTAAAATGATGACTCCCTGCTGTTGTGCAAGACAGAAAATCTCTTTGCATGTTGTAATTATCGTATAATACTTCATAGCCCCAGGCCACCTGGGGAACAGTTTCCATGCAAGGTTACTAAACAGGAACTCACATTAGTCATCTTAACATAAGGACAGATCATTTTCATGCATTGCAGAAGCTAACTTGTAAAAGACTATTACAGCAAAAGGGACTTGTTTTAGAATACTGGGCACTGGACACCTTCAAAATGTCCTAATCCTACCACTCCAACAGAAAAGAAACCGGGTCATGATATTTAATTGAAAACCAATCAACCTTCACTAATGTAATGTCACTTTTACTTTAGAGAAATAAATGAAAAATCTCTTTCCAGGTAAAGGACATGCTTTAAAGAAGAGATAGTGTTCTAATGTTGTGATAAGATGATGAAGAAAATGGAGTGGTTGCTCAATTGAATTTTATTGCACTGGAAAGATTATTGGGATTACTTTTGCTGAAGTGACAGAGACATTATTCAGATTTTCTGTTATTAAATGACAGAATTATTCCCTTACATTCAAATATATCCATGAATCGCATTCTCTTTGACAGAGTGGCTTTAATGATTTGAGATTTTTTTTAATGTATTTTTTTAATTTTTTTTTTTTACAATTTTATGTTTCTAAAACTATAATTTATGTTAAAGTTTGTTGAATAACTAATAGCTGGAATGATTGATATGCACTGAACCTCAAGTGTTAGATTGATATTATACTATATGTGGCATATTTAACATGATTTATATATAAATGATACAATAATCAATTTTTCTCCCATAAATATGTCATGTTTTTTTACAAATAAGAATGTATGTGATTAACTGTTTTTTTTCTTAAATGGGATATTGAGCAACAATGTCTTATCAAGTTTTATTTATTTTTATTATTATATTTTTTATTTTGTAAGCGTGGCATACTTGATGAGATTTAATTTTTGGTGAGCCAGTCATGAAATTTGCAGGCACATTACTGGGTTCCACAGATACAGTGAGCATGATCTACTTTTTAATGGCTTTATCTCAAAGTCTGGTCCTGGAAATTCATGAATCAAAACTTCTGACACACTGACATTAAAATCCACTTTTATTTATGAGCAATACTTGAAGATTGTATCCTTAAGGAATAGAAAGAAGACAAGCATTGAATTGACATCAGAACTGGTAGAAGGCTCATATGTTGTTGTCCATCCATCAGCAGTCCAAAGCACCTTTGACCACTGTCCCATAGTCCAATTTCTGTGTGCTTTTGCATATTTTAGCCTTTTAGTCTTGTTCCACTTTCTTAACAGGTATTCTTACTGCAACACATCCTTTATGTCCTGATTTCAAGAGTGACCTTTGTATTGTTGATTTGATGGACATCTGCCTTCAGACAGTTCTGTTGTCAATTCAACACTTGTCTTCTTTCTAGTCCTTAAGGATGTTATCTTCAAGTATTGCTCATCCTTGTTTGACAGCTTTTTGCATTTTCCAGTTCTGGGTTTGTCAATTACAGATGATGTTTCTCTTTACTTTTTGATTATGCTTCAGATACCACATCTTGAAAATCGAGTGATGCAAGCTATTTCACTTAATGTTTTTTCTTTTTTATGCAAGTCAAGGTTGTTAGAATAGTATAAAATACAAGTGGAGGCTTTGAGTAAACTGTTGATGCTCATAATGCATCAAAGTAGAAAAATGCAGCACGTGTAAGACTGTTGCAAAGCAGTGTTTGTATATATTTGGGAAAACATAATTGTAAGATAAATATTACTGTTATGTTGAGTCCAGTGGTCATTTCTATACAGTGTTTATCTAAAACCCTGCCACATTAATGCACTTCTTAGATTCATTGAGACCCAGTCTCTTCCATAAAATATTCAAAGTCGAATGATACAGAAATATACAAGAAATGTGCATCTCATTTTGCACAATTTTAAATAAATACATAATTGTGTAGAACTGATAGCTTTCCATTGCTCATTCATAAATTCACAATTTGAAGATAATCCTTTATTATTATTATTATTATTATTATTATTATTATTATTATTATTATTATTATTATTATTATTATTAGTAGTATTATTTTGACTACTGCTTATATTGGTTCTGTTTGTTTTACATTTAACCTGTTGGTCTCTCTCTGTTTCTGCAGGTGGTTGGGCTTTGTTCTCACACTTTCTTTATCTGCTTAAAATATGTTCTTCTTTGTCAATTACCACAGGTTTAGCCCCTATGAATGGTATAACCCCCACCCATGCAATCCTGACTCGGACGTGGTGGAAAACAATTTCACCTTGCTAAATAGTTTCTGGTTTGGAGTTGGAGCTCTCATGCAGCAAGGTACACGATTCAGCCTGCTCCTCCCTTTGGGCACATGTCCCACTTTTTTGCTGGGGGTAACTGCTCTATCAGGCGCATAATGCTTGCATGGGTGCCTCTGTGCATGTAGCCAATAGCAGTTATTTTTGTTTTTATTTTATTTTTTTTTTTGCATAAAGGGAACTTTAGAAACAAGCAATATCATATGCAGGGTATTTGTAGTCAAGAACAGGTAACCATTTGTCAGTCATGCATGCACTGTCATCCATTCCTTTTGAGACGTACAGGTAAGTATTCTGTCAACCAAAAGGAACAGTACCTGTTTCTTAGCCTTCAGTTTTCTGTAATTAAGAATCACATCTTCTCAGCTAGTTTCAGTCCCCAATAATTAAACAAAGTGAAATGAAAACACCCCTGGAATGAAACTGCAGTTTCATTCTGAGCAGATGTCTCACCTGCATACTAAAAACATGCTGCGTTTCCTCCTGCCTCTAATGCAACATACTGAATTCGTTTCAGCTCCTTGTATAAAGGAAAAAAGCTTTTTGATTAACAGACAACTTAGCATGTTCTCTGTGACATTGAACTTTCCACTCTCTGAATTGAGTATACAAAGGATTTAGCAGTCATTGGCAGAAAAGTTACCTTTCATGACTCATTAGGCTGTTTTACCCTTAATCTGTATGTGGTTGCAAACACGGATATATGTCACTTGTATGCATGTCGTATGATGCAATTTCGCATGGAAACATGATTTGTCATACAGCATACTATAGATTGACATTTATCACCATAAAGTGGCAAGACCAGGCTACAAATTACTCAAATTTGCCGCCTAGGAACATTGGGGAGGAGGTCACCCAAGCCTTCCATAAGGTGTAAACACCCCAAAGTGTAGCAAGGAGAGGAATACTTGGGATAATTTAACTGTTTCCTATTTGGGGGATTTTACATTTCAAGCTAGTTTTCTAAACACAAGTTGAATAATGTTCTTGGACAATAAAACTATCATTTTTATTCTCTAAACATGAAAAAGGGCTACAATATTAGGTAACAACTAAACATAAAACCGACTACATAAACGTGTTTGTAATAACAGGGACTTTTTATAAATAATTTAATTCAAAGGAATATGCCTTAACTAACAGCAAATCAGCAATGGATTCATCAGCAATACTATTTCCGTTATATTGTACTAGATTTTGATCTAGTGGAAATAGAAGACAAAGATAATTTTGAGGTAGGCGTTCAGGCTTAGTTATGTTGAGAAGATGTGGTTGTAAAAAAAAAAGACTGGCTAAGTAAGAATACTGTTTCTTTTGGCATGCCCCTATCATTGCACAGGACTACACAGTAGAGAGGCCCCCCTGTCCATTGCTTGCTAGCCCCCAGAAAACTGTGGGATATAGTGTTGGACATGACGTTACCTTGGGTACATGACAGTCAGCCCCAACCAGGCTCTGTTTCAGTGGCCTACAGTAGGTGGTACCATCTCTCAGGTACATGGGTAAGATACGAACTTGTGGTAATGTGACCTCGGTATCAGAACTTCCCACTGTTCTTTCTTCCCCAGTCTCTGGTTTTGCACTGTGCTGTTTGTCTAAGAGCAGTCCGAACTGCTGAGCATCCTGGGTAATGTTCTTATTGTTCGGTCATGTCTAACTGTGTGCCTGACAGGGCTGAGGGCGCATAAGGAGCAAGGTATATTTCTCTTTTTCCTTACAGCATTCTAGGCTGGAGCTGGAGTTGGCTGTCATGTCCAAGTGTCCTTCTTGATCAACATGTGGTAATATGGACTGTGGGGAAGTTTTCATTTTAGTCATTCATGTCAGGACCCAAACTTACACAAATTACTTCATTCAAATTTACAGAAATGTTAAGCTTTCTGCCTTTCCCATGCTCCACATTACCTGTTGCTTCAAGTATGAATTTACCAGACTGCAACTGAAAGTTGGCTTTCTTAAACTGAATAGAAACCCCATTGAATTTGCCCCAAGTCACACTGGCACACAGATGCCTCCTACCGTTTTCATTTTACTGCATGTAACTAAAGAATACTAATCCAAAATTACATTTCTTGATCTGATTTTTAAAACTGATCATGAAAAAAAAGTTATTATTATTATTATTATTATTATTATTATTATTATTATTATTATTATTATTATTATTATATTATTATGTTTAGATTGATACATTTTTTGGAACACTAAATCTTGCCATATCATTCCCCACTGGTCACCCACATTAAAACAAATAAATCTTGTATTAAATGGTATTAGTTTAACTGTGATTTTAGTATTAACCGGAGAATTCACTGTTTGATTAAATCATGAGCAGGCAACTCCAGCAACTACTGAGAAGTATATAAGTACTTTGTGTAAAATGTGTTTTCTATGTGCTGATATGGGAAATGCTGGAAGTCTTAGTTGTGCTAATAATTAAAAGAAAAAAAAAAGACTTGTTTGTTGCTGGGCTGCAGTATGTGGAAGTGGTAGGTATGTACTTACCAACTCTCCTCATACCAGAGCCAAACAATTAGCTATCACATTTACACCAGTTTACACTAGCTTAAGTGACCATAGAGTAGAATGTAAAACATAATAGGACAATCAAGAATGTCAATTTAGAGGTCAGCTAAAAATTTAAATACGTTTGTATTTAGAAATGTAATGCAGATTGATGGTAGGAGACTACCAGACATGTGACCACCAGGCCTTGAACACGACAGATATGACTGTGCTGATGTGTGGTTTTTGTTCCTAAGAACAAGGGCCAGCCTCACCTGAAGTCTTGACGTGATATCATTTACTCTGTATCTACTTTGTCATGCATTTTTAATTAGTTTTTTTTATCAAATCTGATGACAAATGTGTTCCCTTTGACATTTTCCCATTCAATGTATTTTGGTTAAAAATGACATACCAGGCTGACCTAAGATGGTATTGGACTGAATTTGGAATAGGCCAAAAGAATATGCACTGACATGCCAGTTCAATAGAAATGCATCTGTCACTGAACATTCTGACAATCAATAGCGGTCGAGCCCATTAACAATGTCTTCTGACAGATGTCATCCAGACAGGACATGTTTAATGAGTCACATGGTTCCATGGAGTTCTGGTCATGGAGCTCCAACGTTGGAGAGGATTAAAATATAACATAAAATATAATATAACAAATAGAAAGCCATTAGCCTTCATTTAATTCAGGCTTTGTTTTTCAATTCAGTGGCACTGTTCAATTAAGCTTAGGAGGACGTGGCTTAAACACACCAATGGATTTGCAGCTAAGAATTTTGTTTACATTCGATACACCATTAATTTAAATGACACATACACTTTAATTGAATATAATACAATGCAGACACATCAAGGCCATTCACCATCCAGGTCTCATTAATTAGAAACTGCCCTCTTTGAAAATAGACCACTTGAGTCTGGTCTGGTGTTCTACAAAGTCTGGTCTTTTCCTGCTATAATGTGATAATGCCAAATTGCCTACAACTACAACTGCAAGAATGCAGAACTTTGAAGCCTAGTGGTTAACACCCTTTCCTCTTTTCTGCTAGGTTCTGAGCTCATGCCCAAAGCCCTTTCCACCAGAATTGTTGGGGGTATCTGGTGGTTTTTCACACTGATCATTATTTCTTCATACACTGCTAACCTAGCCGCCTTTCTAACAGTGGAACGCATGGAATCACCCATAGATTCAGCAGACGATTTGGCTAAACAAACGAAAATAGAATACGGGGTAGTGGAAGATGGTGCCACAATGATGTTTTTTAAGGTAGGTGACCTTTTTTTTATTTTCTTTTTGAAAGGTAGCCAAAAGAACAACTTTATGGGATAGATAAGGCCTGAAAGATCAGTTATCCCAAACAATAGGTACTGTACCAGTTTATAATGTTTGCAATCATTCATAGTTTTTTTTTTTCTTAATTGCAATTACTCCAATTGTTTTTTTTTTTTTTTTTATTAACGTGTTTTGATATGTTTTAAGTTGCGTTGACAATGAGTTCAGGAGCTACTCTTGAGTTCTGTTGCCTGCCAATAGAATATTTAATGTAGGTTACAACAGCCAAAAGGTTTTAATATTAACAAGCACCAGCACCATCTTTTTATGCTGGTGTGCATTGCGAGAAAAACAAAAGGAATTTTGATCCACAGTGGCTGATCACTATATAGGGCTGGTTTTGATGACTAACAACAGCAATTGAATGACACATTAATAGTGTCATGTATGTTACACAAGTGATTATAAGTCACCTCCCTATTGTAGCCTATGTGCATCTGGAAGACATCAAAATGACTGAACCATTACGGTCAACATACCTAAAGGGGAGAGTGATGAGAAACAACGCACAACAAACAAATACAGTAGAACCTGTGAAGACTAAACTTGTAAAAATCCAAATTGTACAGTGTAGCAAGAAGATGAAGTCATGTAAAATGTTCACATCGATTGGTATAAGAGACCAAACATAATTCTTTGAGGGAAAGGCCAAATCCAACAAGGTGTAGTTAGGCGGTCTGCCATTTATCTGGCTTAGCTTTCTAAAAATAAAGGCTGTCAGGAGAGTTGCAGAAGCTGTCAAGGGGAGAGATAGAATCAAAATACATTGGGATTACCGGGGACATTTTTTAGATGACAAGTTGTGGCTTGACAACCGTACCCCAAAAAATATTTATAGAATTGATTGTTGTTATGTACTATTGTCACAGAGATGGCCGAAGTGGGCGGCGTCAGACCCAGGAAAAGGAATGAACACAAAGACAGATGATGTGAAATGATGATGACACTTGCTTGCGCCGGTTTATTGTAAATAAAACGTTTAAACACGAAAACAGAAACAGGACCTGGCACTGGTAGCCAAAATAAAACAGACAAACAAAAACGGACTAATACTTAACAAAAAACGGTGTGTGAGCAGCTAGACACACAAACAAGGTGAGTTTTAAATAAACAAGTATCGTGCTGGTCCCACCAGCACGTAATAGCAATTGAAATATTTACTTCTCCTACCCTCTCTCTCCCGTTCTCCACTCACCGAACACCCAACCGCCAGTAGGTGAAAACGTGCATCTATATATACTGTTGTGCTGGGATTCAATTACCAATTAATTATTCACTTGAATCCCATCACGTGAATTAATAAAGTGCAATTCCCCGTGCTCACATATTACTATATTTTCCTTGCACGTGAAGTGCTGTGCAATCCTCGTGCCTAAATACACATATACATTTTAAACACTCGTGTTACACAGACCCGTTTATATCCTGTGTACCAATGTCTATACACCAACATTTAAACACACCACACGCAACACATAACAGATAATATACACAGGGGCGGGCACTTTGTCACAACTATAAAAGAGTAAAGGTTGTGCTGCGTATAAATATTCTGATAACAAAATACCTATAGCACAGTATTGCTCCCAACAACCAGATACCCATATGTATCCTATACAACAAGAGTATAAGTTCAAATATATGACATTTGTCAATCCCGCTATAATTCATCAAAAGTATTTAATAATTCGATATTGTTTAGCATTGATTATACAATATAATTGGCGTTTCCGATACATATTTTTTGAGATGGAGCATTATGAATTTCTAAAGATAAAAAAATACAAGACACAAAAGAAAAGAAAGACGCACAATCATAATCAAAAAAATGTAATATCCTACAGGCTTGGAACTCAATTAATACACATATTGTGTGTGGTAGAAAGCTGCAGGCAATTGATTGCTTTCAGTCTGGGCACACAGTCAGGACTTGTCCGGTATTCATTTCACGACAAGTATGTTTGCACTCTTGCACAACTTGAATATTCATGATTTATTTATGATAATTGCATGATGTGTAATGTATAGATGGGGACATAATTTGCATTAGAATGGTGAGTAGCAGATGAATGGTTCCATACACAGTGATCCCTGTTGCACACTGCCCGCAGGCATGCATGGAAAAGAAAGCTGGACTGACAGGAGAGGTACAAACACAGAGGAGTACCAGGAAAACCAGCAGTTAGCCAACTAAGGCTATTCAATACATGTAAAATATGTATATACTATGTACACTGATAATTAAGAATTATGGTATGACAGGGCGTTGTAATATAGTGAAATATCACAATGACTGTGGAGGTTGCAACACCTGTAATCCCACATGAGAGACAGAGAGAGAGAGAGAGAGAGAGAGAGAGAGAGAGAGAGAGAGAGAGAGAGAGAGAGAGAGAGAGAGAAATTCTATACATAATAGAATACAAAAACTATAAACAACACCAGTGCCAGTACTTATTTTTTCTTGTGTTTCTAAGATATTAGTTGGTGGTATAATTATAACAATCAAATTTCATTGCTGTCATTGCCTAATACTGATTGCAGTGTGTGATGTGCTGATGAGTTTGGTGGTGTTTGAAAGCACTGTGCTTGAAAATTACATAGTGGTAAAATGTCTTTGCCTATCAAGATTTGCTCTTTGTGTGTAGAGTAGATCAGTATCAAATAATTGACATTAAATGTTGTTTATTGACCCCAGAAAGCTTTATCAATATGACCCTGTCCCCAAAACATACAATTGAATTAGCAAAATGAGATCCATTCAAACCCAGATTTATTACTTTTTGTCAAAAACAAGGGATACTTTTTTAGCAGTTATTTTTGTGTGTCCATAGAGATTACACCAATAATGCTAAAGATCGTTACTATTGAGTCTTACTTATTAGCTAATGTAATTGCATCTAATTACGACTCAGAAATTGAGTTATTTTTCACTCTGTTTCCCTTGGCAGTTGTTTAAGTGAGACACTTATGGTTTTCTTTAATTCATCGCCTTGACAGAAAAAAGGAAAAAAAAAAACCCTCAGAAGATGTTTGAATCGCTATAAGAAGGAAAATTAAATCATTAGTAAACATTTCATTTGTTAGCTCAGAAATACAAAAAAGTCTGCCAATGTAAATATGAACTGGACAAATTATAGTTGCATGCTGTGTGCAGCTTTAGAGCCTCTTGGTTCATTAAATTTAAATAACAAATATAAATATGTTTCATTGAAGTTCTAAAACAAACACAAATATATCATACTTTTTTCATGTAGGGATTTAAAGGAAATCCTAGGTTTACAGTTAATAGGTCATTTTTAATTATCAGATGCACTTGCAGTTTATGTGAACTCACGGCAACATGAATTTGCATGATCAGCGGTCGTATGGAGATGGGGAAGATTCAATAAACAAATACAGCTTATCTACGGTGAATGTCCAGAGTCCCTGTGTATGTGTTTAAAATTAAGTGCATAGAGAATGGTAACACAAGTTTTTGACCCTTTAGCTATTGTAATTGTGTGTAATAGTGTAGTGTGTAATAGTTCAAAACCGTGAAATAGTTTTTTTTTTTTTCAAATTGAATCTATCCTGAAAAAAACTGGCAGAGGTGTATAAAAACATTAGAAAAAACAATTCACGAATGAGAGGAGGGCATTCGGCCCTTCTAAGCTTGTCCGGTTTGTAGTAATTTATTGATTTCAAAATGTAGTCAGTTGGGTCTTAAAGGAGTCAGTTGATTCTGCCTCAACAACATGACTTAGTAGCCCTTCCACACTATCAACAGTGTGGCTACATTATTCTAAGTAGGATATTTTATTATAGGAAAGAGCGACAGATGTACTGGAGGAATATGAAACAGGAGAATTGTGTCTGAACCTTGGCTTAGCGCCAAGAAAATGTCACAATAAAGAGAGACTCTGAAAAATAACAGTTAGTATTGCAGCACTGAGCATCACAGGCCATCTTTGTGATCTGCTCTGTCTGAGCCATCAGCAGACCTGAGACGAATACTTAATAACATACCATAACAGATGTTATCATTTTGGTTAGTGCCCGATCTATGTCAAAAAGTGCTTATGAGGGAAAACATAAAACCAAATGAAATCTAAACACACTGTACTTTAAACCCCTGAAACTAAGTGAATCAGTGGCACAGTCGGAATTTCTTAGCGTTAGAAAAATGTAATTGTGTCAGTAATTTCTTCCAAAAACACAAATACCACTTTAGTAAAGGCTGCAGCTGAGTAACCACTGATGTCAAATTGTCTTTTCCCCCTGCAGTGAAAGAACCTCAGGTCAGATTGAGGTTCATCGACAGTGTACTAGATCCCTCCCCTTTTATTCATTAATATGTTCTATATCTTATATAGAAGAATGTACTGTATCAGTTAAAAAGATGTACATGATATGATGTATCTGTTGTGATGGTGAATGTGCAGCATCTTTCGTTAATTGACTATATACTATATGCAATGTTTCTGCTGTGTATACATACATTGATCTGCTGTAGTGTAAATGTTTCTTTTAAAGCATATGGGTCAAAAACCCTATGTCTCTGGACGGTTCCAAAGATGTGTTGGCTCAGTGCCATTTTTTCTCATGTATCCTTCAGTTACATCTCATTAATCTCAAAGTGAAGTTCCTTGTTGAGTTATAATTCTGCCCTTTACTGTTTTTTTTTTTTTTTTTGCAGTAATTTAGCATGTGAATTATCCAAGATAGTAGAAACCCTACACAGCCTTTTTTTGTTCCTCAGAATAAGAAAAAAATTGCAACCTCAGGGCAAATACTGTTTTATAATTCCATACTCTTGATGTTGAACACTATTTTGAAAAAAAAAAAAAGAAGTTTTTTTTTTTAACCTTTTAAATGTTGCTTAAACATTATAAATGTACAATTGACTTGTAAAGTTGCAATCTAGTATAATTAATAAACGATGTTAGATTCAGGACACTGTTCTTACATTGAAGTACACTTTGCTTTATAGTCTGCAATGGATCATTTTATCGTCTTGACAAACCAAGGTTTTTCATGTAATTTATTGTATATTTAGGTAGTGCTGCCAATATCTCTAATACAGTAAAATTCATCTTAAAAACAAAGGACTCATACAATGCTTACTAGGGACTTGTTACACTCTGTTGTAATATGTGATAAGAGCAATTTGCCCACGGGAGGAAGCTGGGCCTGTTCTTTACTACTATAATTGTCACAGTAATATGTTTTTGCTATAGCAGTCGTCAGTAACAAGCATGTTTCATTATATTTGATGCTATAACAAGCAGAGCAGACAGGTAAACTTAGGAGTATCAATCAGTCTGTCATTTGATGTTAACTTGATTTTTGTATTCTTCTCAAGAAGACCAGTGGCAAAGTATGGTGTTTATTGATGTCATCAGATCATTTTTTATTTTAGAATAATTTCTCAGTAACAGCATTGTAGATCTTAAGTTAGAATACAAGTATAGCACTACTGATAAAGGAGGTATGATTCATTTGTAGGTATCATTAACCTGCATTTCCATTCATGAGATGAGTGTCACATTGCTCATTTATATAAGTACAATGATGCATCAATGACTGAAAATAACAGGCACTGATGAATTAGTCCAATTAGCCTCTGATTGATCAATTGGTATAGGAGTAAGACCGAACCTAAATTTGGATTCAGGATTTTTTCGTTTAGGAAAACCATGTATAAATTTGATCTGATGCATCAATGGGAGCATTTTTGCTCTGGGAGAGAACCAGCAATTACAATTAATTTAACTGTATTCTCAAAGGGTAAATATACACAGTGATCAATTATGACACTTACCCTGGTAAAAAAATGTAACACATTGAAACCTACAAGTTTGGCCAAAAGTATTGTATCGCCTAGAATTTTAGGATAGATTGATTTAGGATTGATATCATTAAAAAAAAAAAAAAAAAAAAAAAACTACAACATGATATTGCAGAAGTCTACCAGAAGCCATAATAGTAGTACAGTATTTCACATTAGATTTCAAAACATCACATTATTCAATTTTGTCTGATTTTGTAAGTGTATGGAAAACTACAAAGCGATATGGAATTCAATATGTTAACGTAACATTAATCAGCAGGTTTCATTCGACTTTATGAAGCAAAATGAATTAATTCTGTAATGTGATGCAATACTTTTGGTCATAGCTGTATACACAACAGTCATAAGTGTGCAATGCAGCTGGCTTTCATCAAGGCAGTGACATACAGCTGCACAGCTCATGTCCATATATTTGCCACAGGATATTTGGTAGATCTTCAGTTTAACCACTTGTGTGTGTGCATGTGTGTGTGTCACTAATCACTACAATTTAACACAGGTGGAGGCCACTTAACTTGGTGTGTGATTCTGAAGGCGATTCGTTACACCTGAGCTAATTTAGGATTGCTATTACAAGGGGGGTGGACACTTATCCAACCAAGCTATTTCAGCTTTTATTTTTAATTAATTTTCTACATATTTCTAGAATATTTTTTCACTTGGAAATTGTGGGGTAGGATGTGTAGATAAATGAAAAAAAACATTTTAATTCCAGGCTATAAGGCAACAAAAGGTGAAAATTTTGAAAGGGGGTGTAGACTTTCTATAGGCACTGTGTATATATATATATATACACTCACACACACTCACGGTACCAAAAGTTTGAGTACACCTGCATGAAACCAGGTTTTTCATGATTATCTATGCTTTTAACTGTATAATCGCATCTATAAACACTTAATATTTCTTTATATGATATGTGTACTTATATAAGCTGATAATCATAAGTGAATTGCATTCAAACATTAAATTTTGTAAATGAAAATGTAAATCTTGTCAATTTCAGTGAAATGGTCACCCAAAGCAAGGGGATTTCAGCCTGAAGCCCAAGTCAGTTAAAAGTCTGAAATGTGTATAACACGGTGTTAGAACACTGGCCTAAGTGTAAAAGTGTCTTTGTTAGATATTCTCTGAGTTAACTAGCTTTACCTAATTAACCTTTTGTCACCAATTATTGTTAACAGGTGAGGGTCCATGATTACTATAAATATAGATAGCATAGGCACAGGTTTATCATTCCTGAATGTAAGGGAGCAGAAAATGACAAAATACGCTCAGTTAAGCAAAGAAAAAAGACAGTCTGTAATTACATTAAGAAATGAAGGTCAATCTTTAAGACAAATCGCAAGAACTTTGCAAGTGTCTGTAACTGCTGTGGCCAAGACCATCAAACAATTTGAAGAAACTGGCACTCATGAGGACAGAACAAGGTCAGGCAGGCCAAGGGTGACCTCAGAATCAGAGAACAAGTTAAATTGAGTCACAAGTATGCTGCCCCTGAAATACAAGCTCAGCTAAATGCTACTAAAAGTACAGATGTTTCAACATCAACTGTTAAGAGGAGATTGCGTGAAGCTGGCCTAACTGGAAGAACTGCTGCAAAGAAACCATTGTTAAGAATGCAGAATAGGAGGAAGAGACTTGCCTGGGCCAAAAAACACAGAAACTGGATGTTTGAGGAGTGGAAGTCGGTCTTATGGACCGATTAGTCAAAATTTGAAATATTTGGGTCCAACCCCAGAGTATTTGTAAGATGCAGAGAGGGTGAGCTCATGAGTTCTGCATGTGTGGTTCCCACTGTCAAGCATGGAGGAGGCAGTGTCATGGTCTGGGGTTGCTTTGCTGGTGACAGAGTTGGTGATCTTTACCAAGTCCATGGCAAGCATACTTCAGAGGCATGCCATTCCTTCAGGATTACATCCAGTTGTGCAGTCCTTCATTCTTCAGCAAGATAATGACCCAAAACACACCTCAAAGTTGTGCAAGAACTATCTGGCAAAGAAGGAAAGTGAAGGACCACTCAATCTAATGACCTGGCCTGTCCAGTCTCCAGACCTCAATCCCATAGAACTTGTATGGGACGAACTGGACAGAAGAGTCAAAGCAAAGCTACCGACAAGTGCCCTACATCTCTGGAAATTGCTACAGAAGAGCTGGGAAGACATGTCGGGTGATTTCCTGCAGAAACTTGTTAACTGAATGCCTCGTGTTTGTGAGGCTGTTATTAAGGCAAAGGGTGGCTATTTTGAGGAATCCAAGATTTACAGACAATTTTCAATTTTCTTGAACATTTCTTTGATACTTCTTATGTTTTGTTTTGTATATTGTAACATGTGTTTTCATTTTCAAGTATTTACAGAAACGTATATGACGTAAAACATTATCAATTATGGAAAAAAACCTAGTTTCCAGCAAGTGTACTCAAACTTTTGACTGGTAACATATATAACTCACAGAATCTCTGTTCAGCCATTTTCTCTTGTGGAAAGTGCAGGGGAGAAAGGTGCTCCTTTGAAAAGGGGCGGGACTGACAGTGATGTGAACCAATCACATGACAGACGGAGACGATTGACCGGTGGTGTAAGGATGATAGGGCAATAGTTCAATCTATTTTTCATCCTATGATGAGGTTTTTCACCAATCACAGGCTGGGATTTGCAATCACTGATTCATATACAATAGAACACAGGAGTTACAAACACCTTGGGAATGGAGGGTTCGTAAGTCTAAAATGTTCGGAACTCTGGAAACTGAATTTTCAAAGGTTTTGTTAAATACCTGCTATCTACCCTCAATCTGGTGAATAATACAAGGATACAGCACAGTAATAGTCATATTGTTATGGTTGTTATGCTTTGTTTAAAACTAAAATGTTTCTGGTAAAATTGCCAGTACTTCCTTTAAAATCTACCTCACCTTTCTGGATAGATTTGCTGATACAGTAATTTTGCCTTCTCCGTGACCAGCATGCTGCTTATACGAGCGCCTTTGTGGTTATGGGTGAGTGATTGTGTACTTCCTGTTCACCATGGGTGTTCGGTAGAGCGCTCAGTTCGTAACTCTGCTGTTCAGAACTCTGAGGTTCTACTGTATATATTACTACACGATAATATGTCTCAAGTTGCTTATAAGCCTTAGTGCATTAGTACCTCAAAAACAGCGAGAGACATTTTAGTGTGGTAATGTTATTGTTTGATAATATATTCTATGTTTCTTACTCATAGTTATGTCTGTGCAGTGTTGCGAAGAATGCTTCAGTGAAAACTTGGTTCAAAGCCCCCCCCCCCCTTTTTTTTTTTTTACTGACAAGATGAAATTCGAAAGGTGTATGTCCGGGTCTTTTTCAGGTATCTGGTGAAATTCTCTCGATTCTCGCACTGAACGTAAACACGACTTTGTGAGGGTCATGTGAATAAGTGTATAAAACATTTGTTAACCCACTAAGTAAAGATTCTTTGAGTAAATATCAGTTTGCCCTCAGAATATCTTGTCATTTTTGTTTTTACAGCTTTAAGCCACCATTCAGGATAGTGGTAAAAGCACAGACACAGACCTCTCATACTGTATATTCATGTGACATATAGTAGGAGCAGGAGTTGACAGGGGAGGTTGTATATACCAGTGTTAGTCTCTGTTCTTACACTTGTAGAGTGCCCTCCTGCTGAGGGAAGATTGTTATTGTGCCCTGTGAAACAAGGTAGTCACTTTTGAAGCCATCGGTGAGGATCTACTAGTTACAGAAAAGGTTGAAGCTACTTCAGTCCTGTTCCCTATTGGGAATTACTGTGGAGAATGTTGATACTCTAGTGGCATATTTCCTTTTGGGATTTGACTATAATAAATGGTGATCCAAGAATGACACAAGCATTGCATTCTTTGAAAAAAAAAAGGAAATCCTTAAATGGGCTAAGCATACGAAAACTGCTTAGAAATTTCAACAGGTTTTTTTTTTTTTTTTTTTTTTTTTTTTTTTTTTATGACCACTGCCTAAAATGATATTTATGGATAAATACATCATTTTAGAAGATATAAGCCATTTCTTTCTTGCTTTCCCACAACTCAACAATTTTTTTTTTCTGCCAGTAAGCAGAAGTAGTAATTGTGGGTCAAGAAAAAGAAAGATGTTGCTGTATATTTCAACACTCCCGCAAACACTTTCTCGACCATTCTGAAAAACTGAGATACAGTAATACAGGCCTTGAACAGACAACTGTAGATGCAAGCTATCAGTGTTTCCAGTTTGCTGAATACTCTGATATTGAGGATGCCTTGCTTTTGTGGGTTAAAAATGCTGGTGATGATTTGTAAAAATGAACACTTTCAATGTTAACAGCAAGTGTTTAGAAATATATATATATATATATATATATATATATATATATATATATATATATATATATATATATATATATATATATACCCACAGGTTTTGCTTGGTTTTAGGTGCAAAATCCACTTGTGAGTCATCTCAGGGATCTGTTTGTTTTTTTTTTTTTTTTTTTTTTCCCTTATTCATATTACATCTATAAAAGTGAAGTTAGGTACTTCATAGGTACTTAAAACAGATTAAATATTTCAGAGGATGACATAAAGGTCATACAATCTGATTTGGGTTCTTGAGAAAGTGAAGGCAGGTGTTAATGAGTTTTTTTTTTTTTTTTTTTTTTTTTTTTTTAAGATAACTGCATAGTTCTGAAATATTAAGTTAACTTCAGAGTTTGAAACAAGACTCAAGAGACAGAGAGAAAAAAACAGATAAATCAAAGATAATTATTAAGTGTATTTTACATGAATCACGTTTTTTGTATGTTTTTTTTTTATTTTGTTTGAAATATTTGTGCTATGGAATGCTACAATTTGTTGTGCACTATTACATCTGACCACATACATAGATATTAGGTTTGTATCTCAGGTCAGAGACTAGATTTAATTATATCTAAAATGTATAGAAAATGGTACATTCTTAGATTTAGTACTGTATCTAACAAAAGGGTGCATTTACACAAAAGGATGTGTTAAATACACAAGAAATTACAGCAATACAGTATATTTCTAAAACTCAAATGTAACAAGACCTCAGATCCCTACTTTTAATCTTCTATCAACTCAAATTGCGATGCTGTTGCGTTACTGTCTAACCCCATCAATGGAGCAAAGACGAGATGGACCTCCTTCAAACACAAAACGCAAAAACTCATTGGTCTTTTCATCCAAGTCATGGGTGTTCCTCCCTTGGCCCGTTAAAATAAGATGCTAATCCAAAACTTTCAAATCTGTATTTGAACAGCTAAAACTAGATTTACTAAGATTAGTGTTGATTAGAATGTGGTCCAGTTTATTTATTGTAATGGCGGTTCACAGTGTGCATACCATTCATACGAACGCGTCATCTTGCGTTCAAATCGCAAACGCCACAGACCAGTTGCCTTATCTCAACTTCTCTGCTTTAAGTTTGTGACGTCACTCACGTTCAACCAATCACGTTCGAGCTCAAGTTCAAGCTGATTGCACGTTCAAACGGCGTAATGACTTCAAACATAATAATTTAATAATAATAGATAATGAATGACGAAATGCTAATGAAGCAAGTAAATGGGTGTCCATGGCTGTATGATAACACAAACCGTATACGTTTTACATTCTCAGTGATCACAATGTGTAAACACACCATTGTTTCCACCTAAAGCGCAAAACAGGTCCCAGCGAGTATGATAGGGAAATTTGCAATGCCATGACAGCTGTAGTCACAGCAGTGTCCGCAGAGAACAGTGAGGATGAGCCTAGCCATCGCATTCCGTAGCCTAGAGGGTCGTGAAGAAACGCTATTAAAAATTAAAATGAGTCAGTTAACGTTTGAAGCCGAATTTGAACAGTAGTTGTTTTTGTTTAACTGTTCTTGTTTTTAATTATTGTAAATGATTTGTTGTTTAAGATGTCAAAGTTTTTTTTTTTAATAAATCTTACAATTTTCCTTTATAAAAACATGTCTTCCATCATTAG
The DNA here is from genome assembly GCF_017654505.1 of Polyodon spathula. Classification (NCBI taxonomy): domain Eukaryota; kingdom Metazoa; phylum Chordata; class Actinopteri; order Acipenseriformes; family Polyodontidae; genus Polyodon; species Polyodon spathula. The sequence goes on along the minus strand of NC_054538.1, from coordinate 72,475,714 downwards.
AAAACACCAGGAAGGTAAAAGATTGTCCCATTAAAAATAATTTTAAAAAATCCCATGTGTTATTTGCTATCCATCTTGTGTGTGTGTGTGTGTGTGTGTGTGTGTGTGTGTGTGTGTGTGTTTTGGTAATGAAAGTATTTCCATTCACAGATTTTTTTTTTAAATGTTTTTATTATAAGTGTTAAAGAAACAAAGTAGCTTTGAATAAAAGAAAATTCAAAACAACTTATTTACAGATTCAGATACACAACAGAAATTACTCAGTCACACGTATTAACTTCCAAATATAACTGACTTAATCTTTTGTGGTTTAAATGAAAAACATTTATATACAGTATTTTATTTATGAGCCTTCTCCGTTGAGCTCTTGCATGCCACTGGTATTAGGCATCTCATTTCTCCAGGAAGTACAATGCTGAACCCACCTTTATAATTAAATATGATGATCCAGAATTGGGGGGGATGTCTGGATAGTGACATGCTTCCTAATAATAGCTCCGATGTAGTTGGGATAGTTCCACATATTCCAAAATTTGTTGGCAATCTGAAGCCATCGATCACCTTGTGGTGCTTCTAAATATATCGGCTGCAAGACCACAGCGCTTCACAAGTCTCCTGCAGGAAGGCACATACAGGGGATTGGCCTATTCTGAAGCTGAATGCCAGATAAGTCTGGTGAAGCCAAGTACCTGGAAAGAATCATTATAATTAAGTATTAATTTTGTGAAAACCAAATCTGTGTACTTTTCACAATCAAAATGTATTATGTTGAGAGAAATAACCGATTTACCTTAACGTAATAGCTACTCTCTAGCCCTCGGAAATCAGTTCTTTCAGTCGAGTAGTTTCTTCTGAGATGAGGTCCCACTAAACTCAAAAACAAGTCAAATCTCTGTGGAGATATTCTAAAAAAACTAAAGAAAAAAAAACCCTTCCCTATCCCCCAAACGCATCTCCTGGACCAGGTTGGAGTAGTCTCCTTGCTGAAACCAAAGACGATTAATAGGTCTCACCCACTATCTCCTGCTTTTTCTTCTTCTCATTAAAATAATGATTCTTATAATTTGCGTTAAAATAACAGAACTGGAAAAGGAAGGTATTTTTATTTTATTTTTGTTGCATTTTTATTTTTTCAGTTTCAGAAGTTCAAATTGATAGAGCTCCCAGGTCACGTCACACGATTGTCTCATTGACCAATCAGAATGAATTAACACAGGGAGAGGATCACTCATTGTGAACTGCAGCCTGCATTCGTTCATTGCGTTCGTATGAATCATTCCCAGTGTGAACCAGCCTTAACTCTTCGTCAGTGGCATTAATAGGGCTTATATGGAATTCAGAAAGGGTACAAAGGTACCCCACATCCATAAATGTGATTACCTTATAATTAAAAGCAAAACAATGAATAATCAAAACTGGTTTATAGTGTTATTTAATTGATTCATTTTTAATAAACGTTGCTTTGAAGTGCAGTCTCGTCTGCCAGTAAGTAGAAGCTATGATTGCTGTATGTGAAAAATGTATATTTTTTGCAACCTGTGGTAAGGTGGAGAGGGGTGCAAATGCATCTCAAAAACTTACCATGGGCACTTAGAAGAAGGATTACTCCCTTTTCCTAAGTCAAACATGGACTTGGTATCAAAATTAAAGTCATAAATAAAGGTAATCAAATAAATCAGTCAATGTTTAATCACATGTAAAAATATCCTGGGATTATAAAAGAGCAGCTGTTCACTAAAGGTAAATAAATGCATGGCACCTACAGTATACAAGAAACAACACTAGCCTTGTGTACCACACATACTTACTGCATGAATGAGCTGATTAGGTATACATCCCAGATATGTGACATGTGTTGCTCATTGTAAATACTTGTATTTTCTGTTGAGCTATTCTTCAAGCCTGTGAGAAGAGTCCTACTATTTTTAAGGGTTGAGGGTCTCTATTTACATTGTACTCTTTATCTAACCTTTCTCGTCATTCTATTTCTGAGAGTTTAGTTTTGCCCAAATGTCTCAGTAATACACATACAAATGCAGACATTTGAAAAAAATAACTATTTGATGCACGATTAGTGGTGAAATATTAGTAAACATGAAAGACATACCATTTGAATAATACACAAAAGTGTGTGCTTCAGATGGCAGTTGTTATTTTTTTCAGGCCCAGTTCAAGGTCTTCTGTCTGTCTCGCATATTATATTATATATGTACTGTATGTATGTATATTCAAGCCTGTGCAAAAGAAAACCAACATATTAAACATAAATATGCAATTGCCCCAGAGTTTCAAGCTGCAGTATTTAAAATGGTTAGAAAATAATGAAACCTGCTTAAATTCATATTGTGCAATGTAGCACAATTTATTCATAATATTAAACATTTATTCCTTTAGAGATGTGCCTGAAATATTTTTATTTTCCTTAGTCCTTTGTTTATTATCACTTTTATCAAACAGAGGCATGGGCTGTCAGCTCCAGAGATTTGTTTCAGATTATTACGAATTGTATCTGCAACAAGAGCATGATCTTCTTTCTCTTTTTTTGGTTCATTTGTATTATGGAACATATTTGAAAGATTTAAGTGTTTTTTTAGGTTTGCTCTGACCATTAAAAAACAAAATTGACTCTCCAATTGCTCTAAACACTTAAGAAACCCGGTCACAATGGTAGAGATGTTGTTTTTCACAGTTCCCTCTTAATTAATGATTTAAACAACAGCAGTATTTAGACCCCAGTGTGCATTGTGTGAAACAGAAAAAAAAAAAAAAGTGGTCTTACCTAGAATCATAAATCACATGCTTTACTCTCATCAATGCATTTGTATTTTCTCTCTGGTCATCTCTTTCTTGGCAGGAATGTCTTTCTTGAACTTTTTAATTGTGTTCTATGGGTCATGACAACTGTTGTCACAAAGGAAAGGGTTCTGCCTGAGCAGGTTTTATAGTTTGTGTGCTTATGTTATGAAAATGAACTAGGCAGGGTCATTTTTGGCTTTACAGGCCACCAACTGGAGTGATGTTTTTTTTTTTTTTTGTGGAAATACATCAAACAATGGATTTCGAACCCACTCTATATTTTGTTTTCATTATTCATAACAATTTGAATTATATATTTTTTTCTTCTTAGAACAACTTTCAGTTTTGCTTTTACTGTATAAGCCTTCACATTTTTAATTGTGAACAGTTTAGCCTTCAGAAATGCATTTTCAAAAAGAGGCTCTTGATTTTAAATAACAGCTGTTTACAGTCGGATTACTCCCACACAGCTATAGCTGATGTTGATGTTGGCACAGGATCAGAGTAGTTTTATGTCTTACCGAAGTGGAGCTGGAAAAACAGTTCTTGTTATGTTATGATGCTGATGTTGTGAAAGCTCTTACAGGGAATCTGTTGAACATATATTCTGGACAACAATTATCTTTTGGAACTGTTGAGAATGCATACAGGGTTTGCCTATTGATAAACAATTGTTAGGGACTCTAGCAGTTTCACATATTGTGGGAAAGTTGGCTTACTTTATCAGTTTGCAAATGCTTGTATATGTGTTTGTATGTACTGTAGGAGTTATTGGTAGAAGATAATGGTAACAGGTATTCATACGGGGTGTAGTTAGTTACGAATGTACTGTTCACCAATAAAGGAATACGCTTTACCACATATTGGCAAATCAAATTGAAGCATATGAATTAATGATGAATTCCGTTATAGAAGACAAATGGACTAGGGAAAATTGACTGATAGTGTTAAGATTTGTTCTACAGACTTTGTGTGGCAGGGGTGGGGAGTGTGCAAAGGGATGATCCCCAGATCTCCAGGCAGCTGAAAGAGTTAGGAGGAGGGGGAGTTTAGAAACAATGACAGATTTTAGTGAAAAGCCAAATGGGTAAAGACTGCACAGCATATATAAATTCACTGTATAACGTCACAGTGCTGGTATTAGATTCCCATGGTGGGCAAATTTAGCTTATAAGCTCATTTCACATTGTATGTAAGGCTATTTGTGAAAACAGTAGAACTGAAATAAAAAAGAGAAGATATCCTAACTAAACAATTGGTGCTCTTTAATACTGTCATATATATATCTATATCCTAGACAAAATAAATCTGCTGTTCCACTTGATTCAAAAAGTTGGAAATTGTTCGAGCTCTTGAATGAAACTCAAATCAGACACAAGTTGGCAAGTAATTTGATGTTTCCTGTTCTGGTGAGTTGCTTCACCATTCTGTTAAATAATGTGCATGTCATATATTGCTACTACAGTTTTTTAACCCTTCGATAGAGACACAGACATGGCGATGCTTTTGCTGTTATTGGAATGCAGAAAGAGGTGAAAACACATGTAGATGAAGACAACAAACAGTGCTTAGAATCCCATCTCACCACGCGAACGGTCTACTGTTAGTATATGGCATAATAAAGTGTGTCTGTGTTCATATGTATTATCTGTACACAGACAGATATTGTTTAAACTATGATATAGCTAAACATTCATAAAAAATTACCAAAATTGCACATCCCTTGAGTTTGTTACCCTTTGTGTCAACAACTGATTGTTTAGTATCTGATAGATGGGACGCAAAATTTTGGCCATGTGAGGAACGCATGAACAGGAAAGCTGAACAGTGAAACGATATATATATATATGCGTATATATCTATATTAATATATATATAATATATATATATATATATATATATATATATATATATATATATATATATATATATATATATAATATATGCATAGCATTAAGATGTATTCCTGGTGGAGGAGTTTTAGATTTGAAATGAGATATTACCTGAGTTACTGTGATATGTCAAGTGACATCTGTCTAAGGTGTAAACAGGAAGCTAACTGATGATGTCATCAGGCTAAGGTCAAGTGGAGTAAATGTGTGATCTCAGCCCAAGGCATGAACAGGAGGTCTGAATAATAACATATGTAATAGATACCGTTTGAAATGTGCCAGTCGTGAACTACATCTTAAACTCCTTAGAGGAGCATTAGCTGATTCATATCAAGAATGCCAAGAATTCCCCCAAAACATAAATTCCACTGATTCATTTTGGTATTTAACATTAACCTAAAGTTAAGTGTCTGTACTGAATAGTAACACAGGTGCTGGTGTTTGTACTTACAACTTTGAATACACGTCTTCTGTTATCATATTTATCAGAAAATCAATGTTGAATCTACAGATTTCTTTTTACTTGATTTTAATGACATTTGAAAATAAATAATATAATTGCATGTAAATGAACCTAACTTCTGTTCAAGTCTAGATAGAAATGAAAGCTTGTCTTGTATTTGAATGAGGGTAATTTTCTAGTGTATGTGTATAAGTCTTGCTGTGAGAAATATGTGAGTACTAATAGAAGCAGGCAGAAGACATCTGCAGTAATTTCTTCTTGCCGTTCTCTTAAGCACTAGTCTTAGAAGCAGTTTGGGCTTTCTCTTCGTGCATGTGTGTCAATGATATAAAGTTTAAATCAGACCAAGCTTGTATTTTTGTAAAAATACTTTTTTTTTTTTTTTGTAAAAAACTGCATTTTAGAATGTCTTACTGACACATCTTATGTCAGCAAGGACAATACATTTATTTATAGAACATATATGTTTTACTATTTTACAACATTTTACTTAAACTTGCTGTCCTTAAAGTACAGGACTTAATTATTTGAACAGCGGTACATAAGCTTTACCAATATATAAGAAGCAATATAAGTTGTCCTTGCACAGAAACAGCAGGGAAAGTTAACTTTAACACTAGATTGTACTGTATGTAAACCCACATTTGGGTTTAAAGACAGACTGTGCAGTGTTGTGCCTAATATTTCTATTCATGTTTCTTGGGGTGTAAAACCCCAGCACAGATTTACATGAGTTTAGATTTATCATTTTGCTCAGTTCCTCTGTTGTTTTATGATACAATATATGTAAATAAAATATATCTGTGCTTATGTACTAAAACACACTAGATTTATACATACAGTGCAGCTATAGTATTTTCAATGTTTTTTTTTTTTTTTGCAAACCTTTTAAATATCTTAGGCCTTTGTATTGTGACTGGTTACACCTATTCCTGCTGTTAATTGAAGTTGCTCTAAACTTTTCAATAAATGAGGACTTTACACAACTTCGTATAAGTTCAAATAAACTGTAACAATGTTTTATTAATTTTTTCTCACAGAAATCAAAAATCTCAACATATGACAAGATGTGGGAATTCATGAACAGCCGAAAACATTCTGTGCTTGTGAAGAACAATGAAGAAGGGATCCAGCGTGTGCTCACCTCTGATTATGCCTTCTTAATGGAGTCAACGACCATTGAGTTTGTTACACAACGGAACTGTAACCTCACACAGATTGGTGGCCTTATAGATTCCAAGGCGTATGGAGTCGGTACTCCCATGGGTATGTCATATGTCAGACTTTTTAACTTTCTACATTAATAACTATTAATGAAAATAAAAAAAAGGAATGGTGACAACCAAATGCAATTAGTTATTTGCACAGATAATTTACTTTCATGTATGCACCAGGCCATATTTGTGGATCATCATATATAGCACACAGCTTAATCTTTTCTATATATATATATATATATATATATATATATATATATATATATATATATATATATATATATATATATATATATATATATGCAATCTTGGAATGTCCTGAGTAATTTGGAACCTACTTATAGTTAAGTCACCAAAATACATTCCTCAACTGCAACCCAAGTGCAGCAGGTTATTGATTCATACGCTGAAAAAGGCTCTAGGAACATCTGTGACTCCAGGAGTATTTACACATAAACTAAACATCATTAAGGGGTCTGATTCATAATTTTAAGCTTTGGGTTGCAGTTTCGTTAATGTTGTAAGCCTCTAAAAGGCATAGGGGTAGCATCCTGTGCTTCCACTGTGTGTAACAAGGTTCATTATAAAAGCAGAGTGTTAGAACGCTGCATGCTGATTGGTCTATCAATGTTTCAAGTTGTTACAATATCTAGCACAAAGTCATGATTAGGAACTACTTAGGAGCTAAGACAAATCAAAGCACCTGTGCTAACCACGTATCACTGCGCCACACAAAACGCATATGAAAACGCATATGAAGCATATGACATGGTTTATTTAGATTTCCAGAAAGCTTTTGACAAAGTCCCGCACAAAAGATTAATTCTCAAACTGAATGCAGTTGAAATTCAAGGAAACGCATGTACATGGATTAGGGAGTGGTTAACATGTAAAAACAGAAAGTACTGATTAGAGGAAAAACCTCAGAATGGAGTGTGGTAACCAGCGGTGTACCACAGGGATCAGTATTAGGTCCTCTGCTATTCCTAATCTACATTAATGATTTAGATTCTGATATAGTAAGCAAACTTGTTAAATGTGCAGAAGACACAAAAGTAGGAGGAGTGGCAAACACTGTTGCAGCAGCAAAGGTCATTCAAAATTATCTAGACAAGATTCAGAACTGGGCAGACACATGGCAAATTACATTTAATAGAGAAAAGTGTAAGGTACTGCACGCAGGAAATAAAAATGTACATTATAAATATCATATGGGAGATACTGAAATTGGAGAAGGAATCTATGAAAAAGACCTAGGAGTTTTTGTTGACTCAAATGTCTTCATCTAGACAATGTGGGGAAGCTATAAAAAAGGCTAACAAGATGCTCGGATACATTGTGAAAAGTGTTGAATTTAAATCATGGGAAGTAATGTTAAAACTGTACAATGCACTAGTAAGACCTCATCTTGAATATTGTGTGCAGTTCTGGTCACCTCGCTATAAAAAAGATATTGCTGCTCTAGAAAGAGTGCAAAGAAGAGCGACCAGAATTATTCCGGGCTTAAAAGGCATGTCATATGCAGACAGGCTAAAAGAATTGAATCTGTTCAGTCTTGAACAAAGACGACTACGTGGCGACCTAATTCAAGCATTCAAAATTCTCAAAGGTATTGACAGTGTTGACCCAAGGGACTTTTTCAGCCTGAAAAAAGAAACAAGGACCAGGGGTCACAAATGGAGATTAGACAAAGGGGCATTCAGAACAGAAAATAGAAGGCACTTTTTTACATAGAGAATTGTGAGGGTCTGGAATCAACTCCCCAGTAATGTTGTTGAAGCTGACACCCTGGGATCCTTCAAGAAGCTGCTTGATGAGATTCTGGGATCAATAAGTTACTAACAACCAAACGAGCAAGATAGGCCGAATGGCCTCCTCTCGTTTGTAAACTTTCTTATGTTCTTATGTTCTTATGTTCAAAGAAAACACCTGTCAAAATACCTGCTGTCATGGAAAATACTGAAAACATCACTTTTGAACTGACAATTTATGAATGGTTACAAAACAAAGCTGGATTAATTCATAAGAGCAACTTTCCCAAAACTGAAGAAAAGAAAAAGTTGACCTGTCATGCTGAGGTACATAAATGTAACCGTGACATGCTCGAAAAAACTTGAAATTAAATTAATACCACAAAACAATCAACTTGGGCTGTTAAATGCTTAAATGGCTGACTTTCTGAAAAAAAAAAAACAATTGTATAACAACAATAATAATAATAATAATAAATAATAATAATAATAATAATAATAATAATAATAATAATAATAATGTAGGGCGGTAAAGTATATGTGTTCTCTTTAGAGGAGCCGTCAGGCTCGTGAAGTAAATGAACAATATCCAAATAAGATTCCTCAGTTCACTATTCTTTATTTCCTTGGCACAGGTGCTCTTAATTACAGCAATAGAATACAGAGATCAATGAAACTTGCACAGAGTACCCTGTGGTAATGATTGCTCAGTTCAATATTCTTTATTTCCTTGGCACAGGTTTGTTGCTTTTATTTACAGCATTAGAATACAGAGCTCAATGAAACTTGCTCAAAGTACCCTGTGGTAATCAATCAATCAATTGTTATTTTATATAGCGCCTTTCATAGTGGACCACCATCACAAGCACTTTACAAGATGCAGTAACAACACAAATCTATAATACTTCAAATACAGAGAAGTGCATAATACATAATAAACAGTTATATATTAAAAACAAACAAAAAAAGCATAATACATTAAATACAGTGGAAAGTGCATAATACATGATAGTAGCATAATACATAAAATAGTACACTAAATACAGTGGAAAGTGCATAATACATGATAGTAGCATAATACATAAAATAGTGCACTAAATACAGTGGAAAGTGCATAATACATGATAGTAGCATAATACATAAAATAGTACACTAAATACAGTGGAAAGTGCATAATACATGATAGCAGCATAATGATTTCTCCCCCTCGTCCCAAGACACCACCAAACTGCCCACAGTTCAGCAGACATGTCACCATGCGTAAGGTCTTACAATTAAAGCTACAGTAGCATTAGCTGCACAGTGCAAAACTAATTTTACTTTTACTTTTAACTTTTTACACTACTAACATTAATAAAATAATGTGAACAGTGCAAATACTGTAACCTAACCAAAACAATAAAAAAACATTCCAACATTACAAGAGCAACTGTAATAAAACACATTTAAATAAGATGGATGCAGTAATTGTATCAATTAAATATGCAATTAAAGCCAAGATTAATTGAGATTTATTTTGTTTTAATCTCACGATTGGTCGCGATTCTTTTTTTTAATCACTTGACAGCCCTAGTTTCTATATGTAATTTGGTTTTGGTCTGCAGAAACCAGCTACAATGGGGTTTAATTTTTTATTCATTACAGCACCTTTACATGTGTTGTTACCATTGTATACATTATTCCTTTGGTTGTTTTGGATAATTGTTAATTGCAGGTAGCCTTTAAATGAAAAACACAGGAAATAGCTAACAACACAGCTAATAAGATAAACTGCACTCTGAGTGCATCCATTCGGTGAGGTTACTGCATTTTGACTCTTTGGTTCAGTTCAGCTCAATTAATGGGCATTACTTTGTGTACTGCTAGCATGCAATAACTAGCCTCTTATAGCTATTACTTTATACTGTTGTTAAATAATGCATGGATTACGCTCCATTTGTTTGATAGCACATAAAAAAATAAATTGAAATATGCTGTGTGGCATTTGTATGTGACTATGGAAAATTGAGAATTTTAGTTTATAAATATAAGTTATCACTTATATTCAGTCTTTCTTTGAGGTTGGAAATTCAGGTATGTCTTACAGTGTGTAAATCTAGAGATTAGCAAACATTAACTTTGTCTGACAAATTAAAATGCATCTAGCTTTCAAATACACAAGGCCAGATGCTCAGCATTTTTATTTTCACATGCTCTTGCCACTTAGTCACTACATGTATGAAGCAACTGGAAACTGCAAAGTACTTTTTCAAAAATTCTATTAAATCATGATATTGCAATGTCCATTCATGAGACAAGTAGACTTTTGGGGGACATTCATTTGGAAGACAGAAATAGTCTGGCTGTAAGGTCTAATTTGGTCAATATAAGATTTATGGACAATTCTTATGATATTTATATTTTCTGACAGATTTAGTTGGACATGTGAGTGGAGTATGCTTTGCAAAAAAAATATGTGGTGCAATTTTCTTTTTATGTTAATTATTTGTTGTATTATCTTTTAGTAAAAAATAAATGGAACAGCCAGGCAACTGAGAATACCAGAAAGCAGATGTCTGACTGTAGCACACATTTATAGTCAATCTTATAAAACCTAGACCTTAATTAAGTAATTAGAAAATCTACATTTTATGATTAAAGCAGATGTACTCTATAATTCGTGAGATCTTAAATGCATCCTAAAGTAGTGATTGCAACTTGTGTCTATCGGATTTCATACCATAGATAGGTATATCAGTGTCTATACAGTGCTGCCAACTTTTCAGATCTGAAAGTCGGCAGATTTCAAAATGCTATTTTAAAGCAAAAGTCACCAAACAGTCAAAGTACACAGACACACCAACAACTACACATAGTATGCAGGGGTGTAGTGCTAAATGCAGAAGTACCAGAAAGCTAGAGGGGTGATAGAGAGTGAGCATGCCGGTGTCAAGCAAAATGTGGTCACCCCTGGAAAATTATATATCAGCCTATGAAAAATGACCTACCGCCCAGAGTAAATTTCATAATGTCATTGAAAAGAAATATTTAGCTTTGCAGGACGAATTACATTTTAAGCTAGCCTGTTGTAAAAATAAAACAACCCCACACTCAACATTTAACCAGGCCTAAACTGTACGTAAAGTACATGGTCGACTACTATACTGGTCAAACTACACAGGAGACTACACAAAGAGAGAGAGGAGGTGGAGGAGACGTCCACAAATGTTTAGAAGTCATCAGTCTTTTCTGAGCCTGTCTGACACACAATGTATGCAGCAATTTTGCCTCAACACACAAACAATCACTGACATCTGCCAACTGCTTCAGGCTGACCTGGAAAGAGACATGCGGAGTCTATAACCCTAAGGGTACCCACTGAACTAATATTTTATGTCACTGGCTTGTTCCAACATACTGTGGGTTACTGTAAAGTCCATAAAACCTATTTTGCTCCAGAAATACTGTTCCAATATATGAAGTATGTATTGTTAATGGAATTTGATTTCATGCCAAAAATATTTGCTTTTTTTTTTCATACGCAAAAAATACATAATAAAAAGCTCACCAATATTATGGCTTTACAATATACTGCAGACATGAGCCAGTCGGTTATATCAGGTGCAGTGCGAGCTGTTCCTGCAGCTTTAATAAAGTGGCCAGGAGAATTCATCCATATCCTTGTCTTATGAGCTGCAACAAAATACAAAGCAGGGTTTTCTTGTGAGATATGAGTTTCCTGGTGCACAAACACAGAATAGGCATCTCTACCTAAATCGTAAGGGGACCTATTCTGTCAATGTGCAAGTAGTGTGTGATGCCAGCAACTACATTACAGATGTGTATGTGAACCATCCTGGCTCCGCTCATGACTCGTTTATCCTTGCTAATTCACTGGTGGCAGCTGCGTTTCAGTGGGATGACAGCCTGAGAGGTTGGTTGATAGGGGACAATGGGTATCACTGAAGCGGTGGCTACTGACACTCCTGCTCAACCCCACGACCCCTGCCGAAGAGATATGTGCTCATACTATAAATGACACCTTTTAATAAATCAGATTGCTCAATCACTATAGATTATATATGGAACAATCAAGGAGCAGAGCTTGGTTACTGAGAGACGATTCACACGAGCGGAAAGCAAGTGTTTGCGCTGGTCAAATCCTGCTCGATTGGTTTGATATTAAAGTTTACGGTTCCTTCTGCTGTTGCAGTTATTGAAAGGGCAGATGTTATGAGCTGTTTGACAGCTAGTGGAGCGCAGTAACAAAACCGAAATGTGCTGTATTAGGCTTATATTTTATCTGCCTTTAGTATAACTACATGGCTACAACTAAACCTCTAGCAATATAATTGTATGATTAAATGCATATTTAAATGGTTTGGGTTGTAATTGTGCTGTTGCTGCATACAGAAATGATTGGCTAGCTGTACTCCAATTGACTGAAAGGACCCTGAGTGGTGTATAAGTCACAGCGCACTCCTGCTTTTGATTTCTGTCGTCTTGGAAATGGAAAAATAAAAGCATTCCATCACTTTGGCAACCATGGAGACTAAAGCAGAAGAGAGTAAAGATAAAAGCAAAAGTGTCCAGATTTAATCAAGACCTATTTAATTGCCATACTGTTAATTATCATTTGTTTTTAATCTCCATTTACATTATGCTTAAAAACAAATTATAGCTGTAAATCCAAGGAGCTGTCTGTAATATGCAGTCCCAGAATGAAAAAAACGGACTATTAGATTGATGCCTTGGTGCTATAATCCACACATACCCTGAAGAAAATCTAAATTATTCTGTTTAAAATATATATATATCATATATATATATCCTATCGATATATTATATATTATATATATATATATATATATGTAGTAAAAATAAAAAATTTTAAAAAGTTGATTTCTTCAAACTGCTAACAAAAAAAAAAAAAAATTATTAAAAATCCTCCTTCCATGCTTTATTATGTGTTTTTTTTAAAACATTTTACTATCACAATTCACCATGCTGCTATAAAGTAATGTGAATTTAGCAGCATTTTGGCTCTCATATCTTGCAAATGAGACCACTTTTACTTGGACACTGGCATATGGGGTTGTATATGAAACCAAAGAACTACGGTTCACAGAACACATGTATACCTAGTATAAGGTCATGACCCTATTTGTGAGATTATGTGTACAGTATAGTAGGTGGGGCCAGCAAAACTGAATACATCATGATATGAATAGACTGAGGATGAACTCCTTCTTCCCTGTCATTTACCAACCTGTTTTTTGCAACAAGTGACATTATTTGATTCTTTGAAAAATACTGCTGATGTGAACACAGCTGTGTTAAAGTAAGGCATAACATGTAGATGCAGATTTTATAGAATTCAGAATGGGAGTATCATGAATGAAGGACAGCCCAATACAGAATGGGAGTATCACAAATGAAGGACAGCCCAGTTACGCAAAACTGTGTATTCTATATCTCTGTACATATTTATTTAAATACAACTTTTAAAAACATACAACTTTAAAAAATGAAACTTTTTTTTTTTTTAATGTAAAGTAGACTTTATAGAATGCATATGCATATGGTTTATATACTAATTATTTGCTTGTATTAAAAAGGAATCTCTGCAGTTGGAATTCTGATTCCCTCGTGGGGGTTTGTTTACAGCCAACAACTGGAACAGTGCCATCATTAAAATTGTTCATTTTAACCTTATGCAACCATCGATCATAATATATTACATACTCAGACAGTGAGATAGCACAGACCTTTCATTCAACGAAGAGACACTGAGTGCTGCATCTGCATTTCACATATTTAATCAAATTTAGGTTTGAAGGTTTTAGGTATGACTACAGATAGAGCTTACTGTATTTTGTGTAGAGCTGACAAATGAATAAAAGAATCCAGTGTGAAATAAGATTTTTATAGTCCAAGGAAAATAATTTATGTCCAAAGATGTTCCTAAGTCGGAACTTATACTTTTGAAAGTCTATAAATCAATCCACAATCATGAATTATATTGGCTCTCCTACAAAACCTCACACGTACAAGTGTTGATTCTAATATTCCTTGCATAGTAAGTGAGTTTGAGAGTTTGCTCTAATCAAACACAGTTAGTAAAATCTTTGCAACTATGTGGGAAGATGGAGGCAGGTAGAAACAAGACATAACCACTAACACAGATTTGGCTGACTTTGCTATTGGTGAAATATAACAGATCAGAACACCCTGAAAGTTGAAAAGAGGCCATGCATACCTGCATGAAAGACAAAAAGAGAGAAACTGAGCAGTGGTACTAAATTTAATCTGCCACTTTAGTATTTACAATGGCAAGGAAATTTTAAACTTTAAAAGCAACACTTGTTTTCATTGCTTGTCAATATATGCTATTTGTTCTAGAAACTGTTATTGAATTGGTAATCCCAAGATAAAATGACCTATGTGATAATATGAAATATGAGGTTAATGATGTTTGCTGTGAGCTTACTGCAAGTTTATACAACCTAATCTTTGCCAGTCGTCGTCCATATGTGTCCTGTAGGACTTGACTAACCGAGAACGATATTTTTCTCCCTACTCTGGAGCTTCTTCATTTATCGAAGAGGGTGGTTGTTGTCTATTAATTAGCAAGACATCATTCAATAAAATCAGCCCTGTTGTATACGGACAAGCTTCATGTAAGATCTCATTCGAGTATAAGACAAGATTCTATAACCTGCCATTTAATTTAAAAAATAATAATAATAATGTTTTGGGATGAGTTGATCGGGAGACTCTTTAAAAAATTGTGGAGATCTGGTTCCACGCTACTACACAGTAATGGAATCACTGATGCCTTCCACTTGGTTGCACACTATACATGTTGGAAAATTAATCCAGTTTAGAAAAAAAAGGGTGAGCATGGTGTGAGCTAGCAGAATACGCTTCATAGTGTATGAGTAAAGCAACATTAGAGACGGCCGCCGTGCAAACTGAGCCTGAAATCCAGACTGAAATTGGTTAAAAAAAAACTAAAAAACATTTCAATTCAAGAGGAAGCAGTCCTACGGAGATCAGTCCCCCAAACGTACAGTATTATATAAATAAAGCCAGAAATTAATTAAAACGTTAGGTCAGTCAATGCAATTGATTGCAATATAAGACTAACAGAAATTATTGATTGAATCATAGTAAGTATGTGCTATCAAAACTTGCAAAGGCACCATATTCTTGGATTTTTTTTTATAGAGTTCCATCTCACTGTGCACACAAAACACAACATTAATATTTACACTTAATGTGAAAGGTTTTTCCATTGACATGACATTTTTCTCTTGACTTTGGTAATCCTAGGAAAGAGCACTGCAGTTTGCTGAAATGCACATAGTTAAAGGACCGACATCCAGCCTGTGCTTCTTTTTCCGATTATCAGTTATTAACAGCCTTTTGTACCAGACCCATTTTTCTGGGTTTAGATTTCTCTGGCAGAATATCCTTAATATTTAAAGAATAGTATTTATAATTACTATGAGCTTTGAAAGCATCATTGAGTATTGATGAATTGTGATACAGCCTTATATTACAACGTTGTGTGTCGTGATACAGTATGTGGACAATAGTACTAAACTACTACCTGCAATGCTTCAAATGCTTCATGGATAATAAATTCTTATATAGTTGGTTTATAGTTGGTAAGTGTTTCACCACAGAGTTTTGTCTTTTAACAAAATAGTACCTCATTATTGTATCTATCATACTTCATACAATGTAGCATATTAGGCCAATGGCATGTATTGTGATATAGTTTGTAGTGCACCACAATTTTCCCTTTCCAGTCCGATGATCATTAAAAAGACGTAAAGCACAGGTCTCTAGTCGTTTTTTCTCTGGAAAAAGCCGAGAAAACCTTTCAATGGCCAATTGAGACCAAGAGGGAAAAAAAGGGGCGTATCTGAGCAATACAGATAGACCTGTGCACCACAAACATAACATGGACTTGTACAAACAAAGGCGATAGCTGCTTCTCCATCCAGCGCTCAGAGAATATCATGAACATTTGCAGAGCTTTTTGAGATGTTATAGTAATAAAATAATGACTTGGATCATATTATTGAATAGTTTGGTGATGAAACAAGTGATCAGGAGAGGATTTATCAGTTTGCACTTCTATAAAGCGGTATGTGAAAAATACAGAAAACAAGGGTCGGGCTTGGCTGGTGATGCAGTACTGATATCCTTTTGCCATGCAGTGCCTTTTAAACAGCATGTGAAAATAAATTGGACCTGACAAGCGCTGAAAAATGGACTGCAAAGGGTTAAAACCATGCCATTATACTTTGTTTTTCTAAACATGTTGCTGTGGATACAGTAGTTCACAAGATCTACTACCGTTATTGTCTTACTGCAGGGTCTCCTTACCGGGATAAGATCACCATAGCAATTCTCCAGCTGCAGGAAGAAGGAAAACTCCACATGATGAAGGAGAAATGGTGGAGGGGAAATGGCTGCCCCGAAGAGGAGAGCAAAGAAGCCAGCGCCCTGGGGGTGCAGAACATCGGTGGAATTTTTATCGTGCTGGCAGCAGGCCTCGTACTCTCAGTATTTGTGGCAGTCGGAGAATTCTTGTATAAATCCAAACAAAATGCACAGCTTGAAAAGGTAAAAAAACAGTTTTTACTCTCTGAGTTGCACTAAAAACAGAATAAGAAATATTTTTTTTATTATTTTTTTATTTTTTATGAAAACACAGTTTCCATTTAGAATTGATTACAGTATATTCCTTTTTTTTGTAAGCAGGTAACCTGAGACAAACATAAAATGCTGGAGCTGGCTTGTATTACTTCTTATTTGTAACCATTGTGTGTTATTCAGGGGGGCGGGTGCTGGGGCTTCTCCTTAGTTAACCAAGCAATCTATCAATTAACCTCCCTATTTAAGCCCTGGGTAGAACACTCATTCTCTGTCTGTTTTTTTTCGTTTTCCACCTTCCTCCCCACCTCCTCAAAAACACAAATCCACCTGTGGAACGGTCTCCCTCTGGGGGCAAGTGATGATCACTTACCAACCGTAGGCCCAAGGTTTCTCCGAGAGCCAGAGGGGATCCCAGCCAAATCTATCTTATCAATATCTCTATCACTCTAGGTTCCCCCTGGAGGACAGCATACATGCTCCCCTACCTTGGAGGCCGATCAGTTCGGTCACACCTCCGAGAGGCCGGTATCTCCCTGAGCCAGGGGAAACCCTGCACTTTTCTCATGTCTGTTTTTTCTCACTTGTTCCCCCTGTGGCCAGCATACATGTTCCCTGAGCAGGGGGGAAACCCTGTATTCCTTATTAACAACTTGCTTCACCTATGCCAGTGTTCTCTCTGGCCTCTTTGCATGTTCATTTCATTTTCTCTTTCAGAATTCCTGTTGCCGCGCGTGGCTCTGTCTCGGAGGTCAGCCGTGCCGATCTCCCAAAGCATAGGCGTTCCTTGTTAGTCGGGGTGACTTCTAGTCTTCTCAAATGTATCCGCTATCCTTCTCTTCATTTTCACCTTGGGGGAAGTAAAGCTTGCTTCCCAGCCTTGGAGGCCGATCAGCTAGGTCTCACCTCCTACGGGGAATGTGTCAAAAACTCATCTGTCCCTTAAAAGCATCCTGCAAAATGGCTTTAAAATTAAATTGCTGAACATTTTCTTTGTATTTCTAACTTGATCACGCCTCTTTAAACGCTGGTCTCATTAACAGCTAGTTGCCAGAAACTACGTTTAGAATGCACAACAGTATGTGGTGCTATCAGAAAATTATGGGTTGATAAAGGTATTTTGTTTAAGCATCCTCACAATGAATGTATAATAAACTAAATATACTAGTTTAGAATACTGATTTATTTGTAGATTAGTATGAAGAAGAATCATAATTTCAAGTACACAAATATCTCTGTGCCAAATTTGGTATGCACTAAGTATAATTAAATATCTGACAGCTAAAATTCAAGGCAAAAAAAGACAAGAACACACACACACACACACACACACACACACACACACACACACACACACACACACACATATATATTGCTTTAATATTAATTAAAGTGTACTATATTTAAAGATACGTTTTAAGACCTGCTATAGTGGGAACAAACCTAGAATTAAAACACCATCATCCAGTGTAGTTACATGCACATCTAGAATTCCTATAGAAACGTTAGTCATGTGAGAATTTCCTATAGACCTAACCTTAGTCGTGTGAGAGTTTTTAGAAAACATGTGAGGATGATGTAATAGGGTTGACTGTTTCAGGTAATGTGGTATTCTCCTTTTTTCTTTCTTTCTGGAAACAGCACTTTTCGCATGTATACACTGTTTAATCATCCCTGGAAGAGAACATGAAAGACCAACAGAGTAGAAAGTTTAGTGACACAAGTTTTTTTTTTTTTTTTTTCTAGACTGGGCAGTTAAATCCATATCAAAACATACTTTTATTCTTGCCGAGAGAGAACTCTCATCTCATTATTGTTTCTTACACCGAATGTCAATTTATTGAGGACGATCTACACTCTGTATATATATATATATATATATATATATATATATATATATATATATATATATATATATATATATATATATATTTTATTATAACAGAAACGTATGTTTTTATAGTGTGCTAAAGCACCACTTTCCATTTTAGATACAGTCTAATTTCAAGTGTTGTTTAACAAAAGCAACAAAGCAGAAAGTTGTGTGCTCTTATTTAAATGTAAATCTAATAATTGTAAATCTGTCTGTGATCATTTTAAATGTAGACTCTTGCCAGCTAATCAATGCTTACTTTACATTTCAGTTTGCCTATTACAGACCCTGAAAGTGGACACAATCTAGCACTTACCTCCTAATGAACTGTAATTGCCAGCAACATCATTCTAGTGTTTGTCTCAGGTTTGTTAACATGCTGATCAATGGTGCTGCACATTAATGTGAAAGTCTATCCTGTTTTTACCTTTATTTTTAGAGCCTGTTATGTTAGTGTAACTAAAGCAGCTAGCAATAATTTGGGTCACCAATTAATAGCTGCCTTAGAGATGTGAAAGGTACACAGTTATTCTGCAGAAGACTAATGCACAAAAAAATTCCACTATCATATTAATCTTTCTACAGCAAAGGGCCATGGGTTTGGGGTCTTTTATTCCATTCAGAATGTCATTCTAAGCTGGAAAGTTAGGTGAAGACATAGTTTAATGAATTTTCTGTTCTGTTTTTTAAACTTCGTGGTGTTTTACTGTAGAATGGGACATTATTATTTGTCTGCAACACAGATCTCATGTGATCATTTCTAGTGCACTTCCTTTTCAACTGATAATTTTAGTAAAGCGTAACCTGCACTATATTTCATATTAAAATTGAAAATAAATAAATAAATAAAATAGTTAGTATCCCAATGATAGCGGAATCTCTTCCTAGCATTGCATGTATCAAAATGATCAACATGCTTTACAATACATACAGAGGTGAAGTGAACATTCTGAACTGCATTACTGCAGTCTTCTAAAGCTGTGCCATTTTACAACAGGCCTTGAACCTGAAAAATTGGTCTAAAATCACTAAAAGTTAGTGAGCATCCGATAGATCATACTCACACATACTGCAGTATTATAACAATATGCTCACTTGTTTGTTTCTCATTTACTAGAATCCTCTAAAACAAAGGGGGTTATTTTCACACTGTGTTGCTCAAAGTACCAACTTGGGAGATGTGGTATTAGGCAGCCCTTTGTAGTCTTTGTCATGCTTAATAGTAAATACCCGGTAATTTGCATTTTATAATTGCTTTCATTTGTATAAAAAAGCCAGTTGTTTATATAATGTGATGAGCAATAAAGCTCAACATGCAGGCAATGTTCTTTTTATTTACTAATTCAAAAGACCGAATTATATGTTGGCAAAACTTATAATGTATTTAATGTAGTTTCTTTACTCTTTTATCTTTCTTTTTATTTTCTTCACTTTTTTATTACCGCTGAATCCTATTTGACCACAACGTCAAATGCCTTGTTAACAATTTTAATAAAAGATGAAGTAAACTTCAACACATTTAATCCCAGGCGTGTTTATCATTCTGTATCAGTATTGTTGGCAGATCTACAGTACAGTAGAATCATGAAGGTTGGTTGACATTTCCACACATTGTGTTGCCACCTGCTTGGCTTTAATCCATACATCATGTTTACTGCATACATACTACATACTTGCATGCTGGAAACGTAGATGACTGCAATAGTTTGTATCAAAAAAATCCATGATGTGCCATTGTTACAAAACATGTATGTTATACTGTATATGAGCCATTCCTTGCCAGATTTTTGAACAAAATGTGTCTTTACTAATTGGGAATTTGCTTTACAAATGTGCAGCAGTTGAGAATCCCCCAAAGACATTTGTTTACTAAATTACAAATATTTCCCTGGCATTTTGGGTGATGGTCCAATTTCCTGCTGGGTATACAGAGGTGGTTGAAACATTAATTTATAAAATACAAAATACTAGCCAACTTTCTCTAGGCCAGACCTTGGTTGTGCTTCCATGTGCAAAGATCAAAGTTTTGTGTTGTTACTATGTCTTCTACAACTAAAACCTGCAGTTAAAGGTCCACAGTTTTTTTTTTTAATGCTAACCTTTGTCTAAGCATTCCTCTGGTGTTAAAAGATGTGATGCTGTGTGAGGCAAATCACTGAAAAACACATTTCAAGCTCTTTGCTGTTACAGTGATTCCTCGTTATTTGAATTTCCCTTAAAGATATTGCAGAATATTGAGGACAGTGATTTAGTGAAGGCCTAATATACCTGCAATTAACCAGATTTGTGAATGAATGATTCAGGCAGTAACAAGGAAGCACTGTATCATGTTTGGAAGAATTGATAAAGATGCTTTGATGATGTCTACCTCATCCTGACTAATACCCAAGTCATTTTTTGTGATCTGAGGATCCCTTTAAAATCACAATTTTAAAACCAGAAATTGATATCTGTTTAGTAGATCCTCATGGAAAAAATACAATAACTGCTCTTGACAAATCACGATTAAAGTAATAATCAATTTATCAGTTATTTTACATGTATCAACACAGCGTTCTACTATATATATATATATATATATATATATATATATATATATATATATATAGTACAACAATTACATAGACTCTGACCCATAAGTGCCAGCCCTTAATATTTCTGATGATACTGTACTTTGCAGGATTTGTCACCTCCTGATTAGACTTTTCCATACACAATTTAAATCTGATGGACCTTTATAAAAGTGTACTGCTGAATACATAATAAATGAATATCTTGGAAGAGTATTGGAAAGCATGACAATTCATAGAGAAGTATTGCAACACATGGTAATGACATAGTATAAGCACTGAGCCATCATGCTAAACTGCAAGATGACTGCAAATTTACCATTGCAATTTTTATAAGTTATAGCTATTTTAATACAAGTTAAATAGCTGCAGAATGTATAGATTTTTGCTTGGTGGACTTTAAATACTGGTAACCACAACACTAAACCCCATGCATTACCCAGAGTATTGTAATCACCTGTCATCATTAAAAACTAACAATGTCATTCTTGAGAAGAGCACTGTATACATGTGTTATACATTGCTCATGATACAATCCATTTGATATGCTTTCAAAAGTTTTAGTCCTGATTAAGAATAATGACTACATTATTTCTCTCAAACAATATTCAGAGTTATGAAGATTTTCTAAACAGGGTGATCATATTCAGATTACTGCATGGTAATAATATAATTCACTTTATGGCACACAATTTTTTCCAATTGTATTCAAGTCAACGCATCACCCCAAGGTCAACATTTGACTCCACTAGCTTCTAAAACCATTGCAAAGCAACATAGGTGTGCAGGAAAAAAAAAAAAAAAATCTCAATATTAGTGCAACAGAATTTGAACCAGTTTAAAATAGCTACCATGTTATTTAATAGCATTGCTTGCAACATCTCCAAATTCCTGCAGTGTATACTTTGGGCAATCCACACACTGTTCACTGTTCATGGACTTCTGTTTAAGATGCAGTCCTTCATGGTCAACCTCAATTTGAGAATGAACTTGCATCTTCCCTTGTATTCAAATGTATATTACCTACGTATTTTGCTTGATGTTTTGAATATTTAAAAGAGAGACCTGCTATTACTGGTTTTAAGCAGTTTTATCAAGTCATCAAATACTATACAAGGCTGTGGGTAATGAAGTAGCTGCTGAAATCTTATTTTTTTCACAAAGGATGTCCAGTGATAAACCATTTAAGTTAGATAATAGAAAGGGGACGCATTAAGAGCAGGTTATAAATTGGTATCTAGAAAGCTTTCGTGCAATAAGTGTTAGACATCATGATATGGAAAAAAGATGCAATAAGATAGAGCAAGGGAATAAAAACCTGAAACAACATCATGGTACAGGTATGAAATATCACAGTTATTGTAACTATAGTATTCTTCATGTTTAGAATCACTATGTCATTTTCAGTTTCATTCCTAATATCCTGGTGACTCCCAGATGTATTAAGCACACATGCAGCCACAAAAGTGCTCAGATATTGCTGGTACACCAGAGTGTAACCATTGACCTTTGGTTTCACTCTAGTCTACAGGGGTGCTTTTAGCTTCTCAGTTTTAAAGTCACAGTTGTAGATGTTAGGGGGTTTGGAGGACAGCAATATATGGAGTGCAAAACAACAATGGATACAGTTTTTGTTAGCATGGATTTTTATTAAAAAAAAAAAAAAAAAAAAAAAAAAAAAAAAAGCAATTACAATTCTAAAACTTATTCAAAGAACATGAGACATCAATCTGGCTGCCTAATTAAATGTGGTTTGGTAGCTTTAGTGGATTTGTTTGCCATTCAGAAAAAAAAAAGAAAAACGTGCTAAGAATAAAAAAGCTTTTTATAGTTAAACTATAAACATGGAAAGAAACATAGAAAAGTTGTATTTATTTGGAATGAGTGCAGTTTTATAATTATAACAATTATCACTTTTATTTCTGCTTTTATTGGTTTGATACCAAAAATACAACATGCATAGTTGTTTAAAAAATTTAAATAATGTAAAACTTGAAATATATTATATATATACTATATATTATAATATATATATATATATATATATATATATATATATATATATATATATATATAATTAAGGTTAGAGGGGTTTATTTTCGTGTATTCACATGTAATCGGTTTTCACCAAACACAACAGTGTGTAGGGTCAGTGACAATAGAGCGGAACAATTTATCATTTAATACCCGAACAATGGGTTCATTTGGCGGAAACCAGATTAGTTTACTCTTAGCCACATGGTTTGGCAAGGATGACAATCTTTAGGA
Organism: Polyodon spathula; assembly: GCF_017654505.1. NCBI lineage: Eukaryota > Metazoa > Chordata > Actinopteri > Acipenseriformes > Polyodontidae > Polyodon > Polyodon spathula. The sequence goes on along the minus strand of NC_054538.1, from coordinate 72,452,235 downwards.
TTGTAAGAAAAAAGATTAGCTCTTTGTACAATTTGGGGCATCGAGAAAACATTTAAAAATAAATACATTGTTAGTGTGTGGTGAACTTTACAGGTGACAAAATAAACAGGTTTAGCGGAACAATATATGTAATGCAGAGAACTGAAATTTAAAACAAACAAGTCCAACAAAATAATTAAGAACGCCATGATCCCAAAGAAGAGCTGGGTACGTCTTAGCTGTGCATGGTTTTGGGCAGGATTTACAAATGCCACTTTAGCTTTTAAGAAAAAGAAGCAGCAGTTTAATTAGGCATGTAGATACATGGGATTTGAGTCTGTGGAAATATAATAAGCATCAATAAGCAAGTCACACTGTGGAAAACTTGTTAGTTGTTATGCACTGCATATTCACAAGGCAGTTGCAAATTGGAAGTCTATGAGCTTTCTCATGCCAGATTCCTATTTGCTTCTAGGCAAGTGCCAATGGGATCCAGCAATGGTTGACAGTGCAGCTACAGTTTGTTTTCAGGGGTTTCTTTTCAAACCTTTCTTTTCTTCCACAGAGGTCCTTCTGTAGCGCCATGGTGGATGAGCTCAGGGTGTCTCTGAAGTGTCAACGTCGCCTCAAACACAAGCCCCAGGCTCCTGTCATAGTAAAAACAGAAGAAATCATCAACATGCACACATTTAACGACAGAAGATTGCCAGGCAAGGAGACCATGGCATAGAACTTGGTGGGGGTGGGGGAGAGGAAGCTGTCCTGAGCACACACTGTCATCATTGTTCAAAACAATTTGCCAGAAAATGTTTCCTGTGGAAATATGCAATCTGAGCAAAACCAAGTGAGTTACCTCATGCATCTGAAACTGGAAGACGACTGATCTGGGCGGGGCGGGGGGGGAATCAAAGAAACTGGACCCCAGTTCAAAATGAAACAAACAATCAACCTTAACAAGAAAACATTTGAGATGAACGTAGGCATGTGGGTTTGCCACGTGTCTCTCGGGTTCAACTGTCTTTCTTTTGAATGTTTCCATGTGAATCTGTTACTGGTGGTCTAATGGTCTACTGAAGTGTTTGTTCCCTGATCAGTTATCATCAAGTGTTGTTGGATAAGCCAAGATATTATGCATAATACACACTTTAACAGGGAAACCCCTTGTTGACAGACCATGAAAGGGAATAAAAAAAAAAAAAAGTTCTTCACATGTGGAAATACATCTTCTATTGTTTGAAATCACAGATTAAGTTGGTAACACAGATACTTGCTTTGGAACCACAAAACAGCCAGTCCAAATGAGTCCATCATACTGAATGGACAGCAGGTAAATATTATTTTCCCCACATCTTAATGCAATTATAATTATAGCTAAGGCAATAACAGTTATTTCAGACACTTTTGTTCGTGTAGATTGGACTATATAAAATATATTGTTGCATTTTAAGTATAATAAAAACAAATCTAAATCATATCCTTCGTATAAGGTGCCGCTCACTGTAGTTTCTAGTTATGTTAGTTGCCAATCTTTCAGTGCAATATAAAGACAGACAGGCTGTTTTGTTTCCCAACAGGAGTCATTGAGTTTGATCCAGAGAACTATTTGCCCAACTTCTGGCACATCCAATCTGAGTAATTGTACATCCTGACCTTTTTAAAAGCCTGTGTAACTCTGGCTGCATGTGCACACAAGACTTGCTCACCTAAAATGACTCAACATCAGTTTTAACTGGAGAGGTGTATCTATTTATTGATCTAACTATTTATTTAATTGTTTGTTTATTTATTTATTTATTTTCTTGTTTTATTTATTTATGTTTTTTTTTTTTTTTTTTTGGACTGCATCATACCTGTATACAATCACCACCCTATCCAAATACTTGCAAAATATTTGTTTTACTATCTCTCTCTCTCTCTCTCTCTCTCTCTCTCTCTCTCTCTCTCTCTCTCTCTCTCTTTTTTTTCCAAAATGTTCACATTTATTTGTGGAAATGCAAGATTTCTATCAAAATAGTTTTTGTATGAGAAATTTTGTAATACTTTTTATCAACAAAACTAAACTTGGGCTCTATTGGTTTGTGGGTGTCCTTGTGGGGTGGGGTGTCAAGCATTCCTGGTAGTACTTATGCACCACCAGTGTTTGATGAAGCCTATTTTTTATCATCTAAATGAGTACTATTTAAAAATACATATTTTTTAGGTAAAAAAAAGGGCCAGGTGCACTACCAACATTGCTTATCATTTTACACCCCTGGTTTCCAATACACTGATAGTATAAAGTGCTGAACAATTGTCTGTAAATTACTATCATATTTGAACTATTAAACATATACAATATATAACATAATATTATATATATATATATATATATATATATATATATATATATATATATATATATATATAGATATATTAACTAATGGTGCTGTAGCACTTCTGTTTTGACGCACGTGTGTCAAATGACAAACTTTGACTACGTGTTTAAAATGATGCTTTTTAAGAGTAAAAGAACAAAAAAAAAAAAAAAACTAACACAATTTTTTGTTTGACTGACACTTTTTGATTGTGCAGATGAGTTGTTTAATTGTTTGTTTTGAACTGTGGTTCTGGTGATGTGGTGAGATTATGACAATAATGCAATAATGAGCTGAGAAACATCAAGTTACTGGTTTAAACCTTACATTGTGTTTTGGTGATTGGTAGAGTTGCTCTGTTCAATAAGTGGCAAGCCTTTACTGGTGTCTGATTATCCTAAAACATTGCCTGACCGAACATCAGAATAGAATCTTAATGGAACTAATAAATCCCAAACAACATGCTTACCGTTGGTAACATAAAAAACATTTGAGTTGCTTTATAATAAATACAGTATGAATTCATGAGATACATAGGCAAGTTTCATGCTTACACATCTTAACACCACATTTTAGTTGAGGCAATAGTCCGTACTGCTATTTTTTACTCCTGCTGAATTTAACGTTTTGTTGCACTAGCTTTAGGTGATATTATCTTTGCTGTGTCAACCTCTACCTAGATTTACTGAATGCTGTTGGACTTTGTGCTCAGTGAGGCTTTGAAATGCTGCAAGTATTACTGTCATATCTCTATTATGAAATGTTTGAGCTTAAAGTCTAGGCTCCAACCCTGTATTGATAACTGCACATATATTGTACATCATTCAATATAATGACTTCAATCAAAGGACGAATTATCTTAATTGGTGGAAATGTCGAATCACAGTTAGATCAAATACAGGCCACCCAAACACATAAGCAAAAACAAGGACATTGTACTGTCAGAAACGTCACTGGAATTGTAGCCTTAAGTAACGATCATGGAAAATTCTGCTGATGACAAACATCAAGACTTTAAAAAACATTTCAAAATTTGCAAAAAGCACAAGGCATAAACCAGGGTGGAGGAAGAACAGTGTAATAGGCGCCCTGGCTATTTTAGACATCTGCTATCACATTTAAAGTGTCAGAAAACATAAACTACATATGGAAAGAAAATGGTGGAAAATTGTATTCCTTCACTAGCATTTAATCTTTTTGACAGAGACAATGGTAACTCTGAGCGATAGACCTAACTGCTCATGTATATGAACATCAGAGTGATATTGTCTGCAGGTCCTAACACAGCTCAGTAGACATCTGCCTGAAACTAAAAGCTGACATATGGCACTTAAGGAGGGTACTCTGCTTGATGGTCTGTAATTAAATTGCTTTCCAAGTTGTCATAAATTAAAGGCTAAAAAGACCCTTAAGTGACAGAAGGGAGAAAAAAATAGACATCCTTGTATTTGATCAATTTTTTTTTTAAATATTCCGTCAGAATATTCCTTTTATATTATTGGTACAGTTTGTTTTACTTTGAGTGTTTTTCAAATAAGTACAATTTCATTGCTCCAAAACATCCCCGTATCAGTGATTTATCATAACACTGTTTTGACAAATCAAGTCAGACTGATTAAATGTGGTGTGTGAATCATTTATTTTTATCTGCAAAAAAGATACATTTTGAAATACCTGAAACAGCTGAAATAAATACTTTTCAACTTCCCAAATGACAAGCCTGATCTTGAATATAAAATAGTTAACATAGATAACAGAGGACTTTCTGCATAGTTTATTGTATTTATTTTCTCTGTAGGTTACAACTAACTATATGAACAAAAAAATACAACACAAGTCCATACAGAGGAAGATAAATATATATATATATATATAATAATCTATATATATATATATATATATATATAATATACAATAACATTTTAAAAGGTTGGAAAGGTTAATACTTTGGGTTGTCATTTTTAGTTATTTTTTTTATTCTGCATTTGCTTATGGGCTACTCTAGATTAAAGCACCAGCTATCCAGTTACTGATTTTATGTCAACATGCACACATTTTTTACTTGACTTAAATCATTTATTAATACTCAACTTTATCATAAGCGGAGGAGTATGCGATGCTCCTCTTCCTAATCATTTTTGTTCACTGGGATGAGTACGTCGCACAGATTTATTATTTTATTGTTTTATTTTTTAGTAGGTGGCACCGAGATGCTCCAGGAGATTAAGCTATGCTCCAACTACTTTTATTTTTATTCACCTGTTGTTTGGCTTCAATACTTTTGGAGATTTGTAAGATTTTGGATTATAATAAAGGTGGTTATTTAACGCAAGATTGTCCAGACTGAAATGATATTACTCTCAGTGTCTGACCCTGAACTATGTTTAAAGTTTATTTTACATAAAGATGCTGTATACACCTGCAATAAATAATACAAAATATACTGACACCGAAAGCAAAAATAAACCATTACAGTAGAATTGAATGATAAAAACTGTAACTATGAATTACTTGTCTAATTCGGAAGTTAATATGTGCATAAGGTGACTAGATTTGTAAGTCCTTATACTGGGACAGTATGGACATATTGTGAATAACTTCCAACTTCCAAGCTACGGGGACACTCTAGGGTTTTTATTTTATTGTCTTTGTAATTTAATTTCTACAGAACAAGTATAGTTATTAAATTACAGCGTAGCAATTCAGTAATATCAAATTCCGAGACTCTATTGTACTGCTGATTACTGCTGAAAATCTAGTCCCTTTTCTCTGTAAGACACTGCATCTTCTCTCTTTGGTATCTACTTTCTATCTTGCTCTATCTCTAACTCTATGCTATCTTCCAGTGTCCAATCTGCAAACCAGGCCCTTCCTGTATAAAAACTTTACATAGGTCAATATTCCTATTTATAAAATGGTTACTTCATTTTTTTTTTCTAAATATAATAATATAATAAAGATACTATACTTTTTCAGCCACCTTTCTACTATTAAAGGTGATGAAATGCGTTCAATGTCCTATCTTTTGGCTGTGTGTAATATATGAAGCCCACTAATCAGCTTTTCTGAGTTTTGTTTAAAAGCTGCCCCGATTACAGAAACAGGAATTTCCTTCTTTAGTAGTTATTAAGTATGGTAAATAATCCACGTAGGCAAACCCATTAAGTTTCTTGGAATATTTGTATTTCCAAATTCTTCCTTTAACATGTTGTAAGCTGATGGGCATCGCTTAAGATGGAAAGGAACCTGTTAAAAACGTATTAATTGCATGATGAAATTTCCTGCCTATTCCATTTTCCGGTACGAATCAGTGATCATGAGAAAGTATATTCATGCATTTCATGAAGGCTAATTTATTTGCTGATCTTGGCTATTAATTTTTTTTTAGTCAACAGTATAGGCTGAGACATGGATCAAGGTGCAATAAGATTAAATCATATTCCTTTACTAATCAAATGAAATGTTGTCACTGCTTTACTAACTAAATGAATACAGTTCAATCTTCCTTAATAAAACCATAAGCATTAGCCTATGTAAAATGTGCAGAGAAGCTTTCAGATTGTCAGGAGTTGCTTTCTCATTAACATTGATTGGTATTGAAAAACATATCATTGATTGGTACTAAAAAAACTGCATAGACAAGGCAGTACATGTCATCATACCTTTAACATGTTTCTAACAGGTTTGTTTTTGTTGTAAGTGATACCGGTCGGCTTAAAACATGTTAAAAAAGAAATTTGGAAATAAAACTATTTGGAAAAACTTAAAGTGATCGACCCCCCCCCCCCCCCCCCCCCCCCCCCCCCCCCCCCCCCCCCCCCCCCCCACCCCCCCCCCCCCACCCCCCCCCCACCACCCCATTACGCTCGGAACTGAAAAATGGCTCTGAACGTAAATGGTCTTTTGCTGAATGAAAAACAATAGTTTACGGATGTAATCCCGGTTCCCTGAAAGAGAAGATGACAAACAACCATACCTTTGGGATATGTCTGCCACAGGTCAGGTATTTACTGAGCATGTTATGTCAAAGTTACCAATAAACAACCTCCGGGGACTGACGTCATTCGTCCTGCCTTCCGAGGGAACAAATAGTCACTCCGCGGAGATCCACCAAATTGCCTCCACCAAATTCAAAGAGATTTATCCTGCATCTAAGGCAGCTTATTTAGATATATTTTGAAGAAAAAAGGTAAAAGGAAATGAGGACATGATTCTTTTTTTGTAATTATTTCAAACTATTTGTATCAGATATTCAGTACTCAACTATCAATGTAAAGAATGTGTTTAAAGAAATTAAATAGGCACATAAAAACAACAGAAAATATATACTGAAAGAAATAAAAAAAAAGTTCTGAAACTTGTAAAATATTTTTCTAACGTGAAAATAACTATTTTGTATTATTCATTAACATACGTTTCTTAGAGGGTGCCTGTGGAGAACTGGAAGTGAATATAAACTTCTTGCAATAGAAAATATGTTTCCAAATACTTTTGTCATATTTTACAGTCCCTCATATTGTTGTGATGGACTATGATGCACAAAGTGTTCAAACCGTGACAAGCTTCAGTGTGCTGCATTGTAAACATGGCACGTGATGTGACATGACAGTGTTGATTTCTGCAATTGTTGTCTATAGCTACACATGAAGCACAGCCATTTGCACGCAGATATACAAATATAATGGATGAAGAGAATAGTTACAACATAAAACAAATTGTATCTGTATGAACCATTATTTTTAGACTACAGTTGTCTAACCTCTTCGGGCAGTGAGAGTGATGATTCAAATGAGAATAGCCACCAGTTCGTTTTAGCAGTCAGTGGATAAACCCGCCTGCAATTCTCTGTGATTGGTTGCAAATACGAATTTACTATTCAGCAATTCTCCAGATTTGTACAGCGCTGTACAGCTGATTTTAATGCTACTGGTCCTTCAACCTTCCCTTTAGTCACATCAACCCAGCAAACATGTTCAAATGGGACAGCAATGACCCAACACAGCTCAAGTATCGGCCCACCACTGGCAGCCCTGTGGGCCCCATATAGATTTGCACATTGGTTCCGCTGGCCCCAAGCCATTGGCCCAATGTGGGCCGCCATCATGGACCCAATGGAAAATCTACGTGTGTGTGTGTGTGTGTGTGTGTGTGTTGATTTATATTTATAATTACATAAAAGCACCTGTTTTCAATTAGTATAAAACAAGATATTTTCAATTCCTTCAGTCTTCACAAGACTTTATTAACTTATTTTAACAATGTTGTTCAAACTTAAAATGAAGAATTAAGATGTCCATGAAAGTATAAGAACAAAAAATGAAAGTACAATAAAAAAAAAAAATTAATAAAAAACTACAGGAGACTGAAAAGGTGGACATTTTCATGTTCAAAAGTCATTTTGGTTGTGCTGCTTCCTCACTGTCTTCAGGAGGTGCCCCCCCCCCCCCCCATTTTGAAGCAACAGCATGGCCATGATCTCTATTTCTGAGTCCTGCATTTTCTGAAATATCTTGGAGCATGGGCCATGCTAGTCTAGATGACTCCCATTCTCTGTGGCCGAAATGCATGGCCAGGCATGGGCGCTGGAACTAGGGGTGCTGGGGGTGCGGTAACACCCCCTTAGCTTTGCATGGCTTCCACCATATACAGGGGTTAGAGTTTTGTTCAATGGCTTTCAGCACCGTCACTTTGAAAATAGTTCCAGTGCCACTGTGGCCAGGGAAACAATCTTGTTAAATAAACTGTTGTCCCCTAACATAGTTCTAATAGAATCGTGTGGAACTATCTAAACAGTTATTGCAGGCTTTCGTTTTAGAATATAATTACAGGCGATTTACGACACGGCCAGACCTGAGCCATGCGTCGTGTGCCAATGCTCAGTATCCGAACTGCAGTACCTGTCGGGGTCACCCTGAGTTAGTCTAGCGTTTTTTTTGTTTTGTTTTTCGTTTTGTTTTAAATTTATTTGCTGTTAACAATGTCTGACAAGAGCAATTGACTCAAAACGAAACCTGAGCTGTGAACTCTAACACGTGATGAGGGGCTTAACTTAGACGTTAAGGTGTTTGAGTAATATAAGCATAACCACCGGGCTGAGTGTAAAAAGTTAAATAAATATAAAATATGAAAATATACAATATAACGGGTCATTTTTGAAAAACTATATTATCTGGCTGAAGAGTCAGGAATGTAACCTCAATTTATAACTTTGTTCCTATGGGAAAATGTGCTTCGACTTACAACGCAACTTTCAGGAACCAATTGTGTCCTAAGTGCGAGGACTGCCTGTAATAAATCTCAGAATATATATATTTTTTTATCATCTCAATTCTCTGTTAAGGAAGGCAGCCATTATTCTGCGGGTGGTGATGGATACATCCACCCCACCAATGGTTCCAAGGAAGGCAAGCTGACTAAATTAAAAGGAAAATAAAAAGCTTGCTCACACATGCATCGTTAAATGTAGATTCAGCATAACCGAAAGACTGAATCACTTACTGGAACATAAAACAATGCTTACTGTGCAATATATGTACAATAGTTGCGTTAAATAAAAGACAGATAACACCAGATGCAACAAATCGGTTGCAGCTAAAATACCAATTTGATGTTCTGAAGATTCAGTTACATAATAGTTACATAAGGACTTGGCTGGAGGATCCTTGGGTTGCCAAATTAGAAGAACCCCTGTCGCTAGCCAGGTACTTGCAAGACCTGCAAGGCTGTATTCCTTTGCAGTCCTAAAATAGGCACTAAAGCACTGTTGTCTGTGTCAGAATTGCATTTCAAAAAGAAGCACATGGCTTGGCAATACATGTTTGGAGGAAGCAAGTGTGTTGTCTCTCCCATGTTGGTATGCAGACCACAGCTGTAACTAGAGTTGAATAACAATTGCTGATTTTAAAATTGGGGCACATAAAAGTGGAAATAATAATTGATGAATGTAAAAAGTGAAAAAAGGAATATGCCAGCACTACAGGCTAGCTCTCAACCTACAGTACCTAAAACCTAAAACCTTTTAACCACCAGAAACTGTAAAAGCAAGAGTAAGATATAGTCTTCAATTTAAGAAAGCAATGTTGCTGATATGTGCTCTTAACTTTTTTTATTTATGGTATTTGCAGTGTGGTATTTATGGTATTTGTTGCTAACATAGTAGTCAGTATAGTATATGTATTTATTTAGAGCAATACGGTCTACATTTTGTGAAGCTAAGCCTGAATTCACTTAAATTAAATTGATAGGCAAGAGGGTATGCTGTGTCTTAGAACAATCAATAAATGATTCTAACTTGAAAGTTGTGCAAAGCCTCTTGTATGAACTAGTTATGAAGCATAAAAAATAAAGCAATTTTCACACTGTCCATAGATGACTACTGAGAAGCTACCATCATTTTTATGTACTAGTAATATAAGAAAGGTTTTGCAGTACATTACCATCAATTGAAATCTACAATTTAAAGTACAGACACACCTTTTAAAGTGCCTAATATACTGTATTACTTTGAATTAACGCTGAAAATTTTAATCTTTTAAACTTTTTGTGTACATTTTTTTTTTTAAAAACCTTTTCTTTCATATGCCTTCAATTTTGTACACTGCAGTTTTATATATATATATATATATATATATATATATATATATATATATATATATTTACACTTATATGTCGACTGAATTTGACGGGCATAGTAATTCAAAAACTTTATATTTGACTAAGTCTTTGCAATTAAAGATTTAAAAATTTTTGTATAACTTTCTACTGGTATATCACAAACTGTTCTCTGGTATCTGTATATTATAATGAATATTACTACCATTTGAGCCATGCAGCTCTTCTCTTTAAGCAGTTGTTCAAGAGAGTCCACATGTTCAAAGGTCATTAGTGGCAGGGAGACATGATCCGGCAATATCACAGCAGCATTGCTTTTCTCCTTTGCTATATTGATCGCCTCTAAGGAGGACACAATGTGACAATCCCTTGCTGAAAAATTGTTCATTTTCTTAGATCTTTATGATCAGAGCATGACGTCCACTTGTATTCCAAATAAAAAAGGAGTGACGTGTTTTATAAGATTTATTTTTATTTCCATTTATTTTTATTCACTCAGATATACAGCTCATGGCATTTTGCTTGGGTAAAAAGGAACTTAAAATTCAAATCAAGTAAGCTGAAATTAATGACAACAAAAAGAAGCTTTCCAGTACACATTTGTATACACATCATTCACAACCAAATGGCAAAGTATTCATGCAATTTTTAGTAGGAAAAAAAAATCAGAGCACAGACAGGCTTATACAGTAGTGTGCAATATTATTAGAACACCCCATTGCTTCTGTAATTGTGATTTGTTGTGCATATGAAATCAAACCATTAATTGATGACTTTAATAGGCCACACATGCAATTCATTAAAAATAGTACGAGAAATGCCACACATGGTAAAATGCATGAGACTTTTAAAAAATTGTTTAAGATGCCTAATTAAAGCACAAGGTTGTTTAACATTTTAACACATATGTCACAGATCAGTCATTAATCATAGTAATTTCACCAAATATCTCCTCTGCCGTTGCGTATGTAATTTTGTAATAAAAACATTAACTCAGATCTAGACATAGACTTCTAGCTATCAGTAAACTAGTGAGAGCAATAAACTCTTCAATATCCTGATATTTTGCTTGCATGGTTATAATAGTGAACGCAGGTGTAATACAGGATCTGGCTGAACTCTTTCCTTTACTTCTTAAAAACATATGCTACTACAATTTACTTTTATTTTTATGAATAAATATTGCTTGTGTGTGAAAAACCCTAACTTTTCTAGTTGTAAAGTTCTAGTTCTCTGCACAAAACATACCAGTCAGTTGCTCTACTGCTGTCTTTCTTGGAGACCTTCTTGTAGTTATTGGCAGTGGTGGAGTGAGTGGGCATGGTGATCAGAGTGGTAGTGACCATGTGTGCGTGTGTGTGTGTGGGGGTCAGGTATTAACATGGTATTAACACTTTTTTTTTTCAATGTCTGAAATTGTGTAGGTAAAAATACCAATTGTTGCAGAATCCACAGGGTGCTTAAATAGTGATTCCAAACACTAAGTTAAAAAGTTGACATTTTTTAGGTTTGCAGCTTTGTCATTCACACCAGGCATCACAGAGCTAGCTGCCTTCCCAAGTACAACACACACAATGGTGCTTGGTGGCATGTAAAAAAAAAAAAAAAAAAAGTAAACTGAAGGGAAAGGCTGCAGTGAACACTAGAAGTGATCATTGGGTAGATTGGGTATGCTTCTGTAAGGAATTTTGGAATTTTGGAATAGTTTTTGTATTAAAACTAATTATTCTTTTATAATGTGATTTTCTATAGCGATCAAACTGAGAAGCAGTATGTGGTATGTGTATATGTGGATAGGAGCTCAGGAATGTAAGGAGAGAAGGAGCCTCTACTTGCATGGGGGGATGGATGGGTGAATCTCAGCGATAACAGCCCAGGTGTTTGAAAGGTTTGTGCCCGGCGCAGACGGTTATGCGTGTCGCAAATGGGCGTTATACGAAAATGCACAAAATGTGCCATATTACATGTGTTTAGCTAAGTGCCCAATCCTCAGCAACACTGGCAAAGGGATGCAGTGCCCAAGGGCTTAATCCATAAAATATTCTTGTAGTTGCATTCTCCAAAGACTCCCTTTCCTTTTCATGCCACTCACCTGGTAATTCCAGACTCAGGTATGAGAACACAGCTGGCTTTTTTTTTAAGTATTGTTATTTATTTCTCATTGATATCACAATACTTTGACACCCATGATCTGCATTCCATGTGATAGGAGTAGGGGGCATGGTGAGTGGGGGGCAGGTGGAAGGGGCTTTCAGCAGGAGTATGAGTAAGGGATACACATGTGCAGACTCCATCCACAGTCAACGTTCTTGGCCGGCTCCATGCTGAGATTCCCATCTATGAGGCTTCAGAATAGAGCAGTGTTTTCAACATTGTGGGTTTGATTTACAGTCCACACCTCTGTAAATATGTTTATGTAAAGTATAAGGAGCATGGGTTGGAGCTACTCAGACCACCGGCTGACAGGCATGTTTCTGTAAAATAAAGAGTGGCATCCTTAAACCGCTAGGTGAAACTGTAATTACCAAGTTTGTGTAAAGCCAATCAAACACCCGTTATTGCAATGATCTATCCATCAACGTGAGTTATACAGTGCTTGAAGATATTATATTCTTAAATCTGATATTTTTTAATCATCATTTTTGTGTAACAGCAACATATATGTGTGTAGCTATTAATAAGTATAGACAAGTTGGGAATGAAGTTCATTAAAAAGTAACTGTTAGATAACTTTCACAGACCAATTTTTTTTTTTTCTGAAATGTTTAGTTTGTTTATATTTTACGAAAAGCTGCATGTACATTTTTTTTAAAGAAGTGAGACTTTTATCAACATCTAATGATTACAGCGGTAGTGTTGCCAACCAAACTCGTAATTCCGGGATACTTTAAACAGGTTTTTAACTCATCTTTAAACAACAAATTAATTGGTTTTAATCAACAAGTGAGGATGAATTGCGTGACCAGTTTCATTAAATGGGTTTAGTTACACATTTGATGGGAGGTGGTGATTCAATACTGAGAGCCTCATAACAACATGGATTAAAAATCGTATTGCTTGAAATTGTATATGATAAACACTATCTATCAAAATAGTGCAGTACTGTCAACATAGGGAACTTTGCACTCATCAGCTCTCTTTTCGTTTTACATTGTGGTCCAGTTTTTATTTATTAATATTTCTCCCTGTTTCACACATTTCTGCTCAATCAAACAAATAAAGCAAATCAGCAAGCCGTAGAGGTCTGATTTATGGAAACGACACTCGCAGGAAGTAAACCCTTCCCCAGGCAGGAGTGTGGTTTTGGTAACTCGTAATTAAAAAAAAAAAAAATCGAATTCATTTGGTGTCAGTTCATGTAATTCACACTTATTTTATGTGTTCATTAAAATCAGTTAATCTGGGGTGTAGAGAGGTGAGTTGAACAACCTGGCCTCTCTTACAGTAAGATATATAATATATATATATATATATTATATATATATATATATATATATATATATATATAATATATATATTAATTAGAATAAGTATATTGTTGTTTCAGTAAAAAAAATAATTGCTAATGACACCAGATGACAATCACTGTTCGATTCTTTTTTCTGCTCAGTTGTACTACTTTCATTTTTCTATTTCTCCACTTTATTTCTAAGTTTTTCTTTCACAAGCAATTAATTTTATTTTTTATATTCATTTTTTCTTTTTTGATTTATTTGGTTTGCACTAATTGATTTTGTCACTTCCTGGCAGGAATGCCCATGAAGAATGCACATTGTTAACTTGCTGTCAATTATGCACCAGCACTGAATGAAAGAAACAATTAATTAACCTGAGTATTTAAAAGGTAGCTGAAACAGAAAACAAGAGGAAGAGCAGGAAAAAAGAGGGAGAGAGGAGAGCTAGGAGAGTACGCAGAGTGCAAAATGCAGAGCGCAGAACGCAGACTGCATAGTGCAGTGTAGATCGCAGAGTGCAGAGCGCAAAATGCAGAGTGCAGAGTGCAGTACAGTGCAGTGCAGTACAGAGTGCAGAACGCAGAGTGCAGTGCAGTGCACAGAACACAGAGAAAAGAGTGCAGAGCACAGAACACAGAGTGCAGAGTGGGGAGAGAAGAGTAGAGAGAACGGACAGCAGGAAGCAGAGAGAGCGTAGAACAGGCAAAGAAACTGACTGAGAGAAAGACAGACCAGCGGGACACGGAGAGCTGGAATGCAGAGAACCCAACTGAACTAAGGCAGGTGTGCTGGGAGCATAGACTACTAGGATCAACAATGCTTTCCTAGTGTACAGTTTACCACAACTTCAAAAACCAACGCTACATCCCTGTTTAAACCCCCACTGCTGAAAGCAGACTACAGTGTCATGTGGGTTGGTTGTAGTGTTCTCTGTCTCTTAAATATGGAAGTGCAGAAGATCAGCATTTTTTCTTTGTTTTTTTTAACTTGAAGGATTGGCTGCATACCAACAGCAATTAGATTTTTAATTTTTTTTTTTTAAATCATTTTCTTTTATTTCCAGCCTTTGGATTTTTTTCTTTCTTCTCTCTGCTCTTTCTAATTCCCTCTGCATGCAAGTTTTATTATTCATTTTTTTAAAAGTGTCTAAAACTGTTTTTATATTTAATAAAAACACAGTTTTTATAAACTGCATACCTGTTTTGTCTCTCCTGTTCAAAGCCTATGGTGTGGACCTAGATAGACAAACCTGAAAGGAAAAGGTTAATGGTAATTGTTAAGAATCCCACAATATTTTATACAGTACCTGAAGTGTTGGAAGTACTTTTCCCTCCCGTATTTTATCGTATCCTGATGCCCGTAGTTTCTCCACCAGGTGGCGTAGTCTGGCTCTAAGAGGTGGCACTAATAACTGCAGGTGTCCAGAAAGGGCCAATGGGCAGGGCAAAACAGGAAGTGGACATGATACCATCAAATTGTACGGGGCCAAAAATGAACGTTATCCAAAAACATATGCTACCGGTCAGAGACCCTTTTGACCCCACCCAATTTCAATGTGGACATACAGTTATCACGTTTCAATATTCATTTAAAGTGACGGAAACTGGTCAAGGAGAAAAAAGAATTCTCTTACTGCAAAAATCTACAAATGGAGAGTATGATGACGATTTACATTGTCACCCACAAATAGAAAATCAATTCTGATAATATGCAAACAAGTCGACAGTCCCTCAATGGCTGGGGCAGTCCCAATTTCGGAACAAATGTCCCCCGCCCTGATGCATAGGAAGAAAATATTCATCCTTTGAAATTCTTCACCGCTAGTCTAGGGTGCTAGCTCTGGTGGCGCACTGATTATTTGCTTCTCTCTCTCTCTCTCTCTCTCTCTCTCTCTCTCTCTCTCTCTCTCTCTCTCTTTCTCTCTTTCTCTTTAGCCTCTGCTGTCAGTCTTACACTGCTTGCCGGGACTGTGTTTATACCAGACCAGATCTCATTTTACTGACATCATATCCAGTCATATTGTAGAAGCGTATGATTTGATGTGTGTGATTTTGAGTATAATGTGGGAGCTAATGGAAAATAAAGGACTGAAGTTAGCTACACCCTTCAGTGTTGCATCGCAGGAAGTGTTGTGTGATATATCATAAATAAAGTTGGGTCCAGCTACTGAAAGTATATTACTTACTGTATATGGTAACGAATGTTTGCATGTATGTGTGTTTTAATGTGCATGACCGAACAGTTTCCAAATGTTTGCCAGCATGTAATATGTTCTCTATATGTAGCTGCTTTCATGTTGTGTAGCCTCCTATGCAAAACCCCATACCAAAACAGTACCAGACACTGGTGAAGGCTAACCTGAAAGGTGTGAGTTTCTTATAGTGGTAAAACTTTAAGCTACATGACAGTTAGACTTACAATTCACCAATACTACAATAGTTTAGCTTGTTTAGAACTATTTGGCAGCAACTCAATTGCAAATTTAAATACACATTCACCAATGATATATGTCATTTATAATCAATTAACCAAATATTAATAACAATAGTTATTAAGTAGCTGCCAAATAATAATGCTGCAATAATTAATAAATGATTACAGTATAACAAACCCTTAATTGCATACTATATTTTCCAAACAAGTTTTCAGTTACTACTATGTATTAACTATGTCCTTTGTAATTCAAAATATTACCCATATAGTTTTACCTCTGAACTTTCAAATTATAGACTTCTTGTACTAGAAATGGGCATGCTGTCCTTGTGTTTGTATTGTTGGAAAGCATGGCCAGTATTGGTTAGCCTATGTTTTGTTCTTGCTTGCTTGTGCTCCATTGAGTAGTACAATATAAAGGTTGGTGCACAAGTTCTGATTAACATAACTTTATGTACTGAGGATATGTTGGTAACAATGTGTTCAACACCAAATGCTAAATTCTAAAGATTAAAATGATGGCAGATCCATTTAAACTTAAACAAATCATAATCAAAGTAAATTCACATTCATATACAAACCATACAAAACATCAGCAAGTAAATCCATTATGTCTTTGAAATAAAATTGGCTTTTCTAAGCATAAGAACATAAAGTTTACAAATGAGAGGAGGCCATTCGGCTCATCTTGCTTGTTAGGTTGTTAGTAGCTTATTGATCTCAGAATCTCATGAAGCAGCTTCTCGAAGGATCCCAGGATGCCAGCTTCAACAATATTACTGGGGAGCTGGTTCCAGATTCCCATGATTCTCTGTGTAAAAAAGTGCCTATTTTCTGTTCTGAATACCCCTTTATCTAATCTCCACTTGTGACCTCTTGTCATTGTTTCTTTTTTTAAGTCGAAAAAGTCCCTTGGGTCTTTGGGCTAGCGCATTTCAATGGAAAGTGTCACAAATTTCACTCCAGTGACTCATCCTCTGAGGCTGGGCTACAGACGTAATCCCAAATTTACACGGAATGAAGCTGACCCTAAACCATGCAGACCATGAACAGATTACTGTGCGCAGTTCACCAAATCTTTCCACACACTGCATCATGATATAGCCCTGCACTTTTTGAAGAGCTTTAAGGCAATTTTCTGCAACAGCTCTTTAATAATCTTGTGACATGGCCCTTGAGGAAATAGGCACCAGCCAGCTGTCATCATGCAGTAAAACTACACCTAAAGAGGGGAATAACATCTATAAAGACTATAATATCGGAACTCCGAAAACAGTTTAGCAGTAACATTTACAAACACACACACACACACACACACACACACACACACACACACACACACACACACACACACTCTTGACCATTTCATTAATGGCACCTAATGAGATGAATGTATGACATACAGTATATTGCACAGAACAGGGTTCCACTGTTGGACTGCTAACCTTTAGCAGTGGTCTTGCAGTGTTTCTCTGACTTTAAATGCTGAGACATGGCTACCTAGAGAAAAGCTTCCTGTGACATTTTGTTAATGGATTTCAAACAAAAAACTGTAACGCCTGAAAAAGCATTTTCTTTTTTAATTGTAATGTTTACGGTAATTGTAGACATTTCACTAAACGAAAATTTTAATTTGAATAAGGCAGTGTGCAGATAATCAACGTTCATGTGTTGTGGTAGATAGGAACCAGCTGCATTAAAAGGATAAAAGCGAGACCACATTGGAGATAATCTGAATAATAAATGCTGATTCAAAACATTTCACTGTTCCATCTCATCCCTGGGGGGTTAAGGGTGACTGATCTTTGGGAGCTGTTACAATGAGGACGTGGAGTTGTTTCTGATTGTGTGTGTGGTGCTCTGTTGCCAGCTGTAGATGACACTAAAAGAAAAAAGAAAAATAGAAATTGCTCTTAAATATTAAAGATGTGTCCCCAATCTTTATTCTTGAACAGAAACAGATTACACAAATGATAAGGCAAGGTAAATCATGCTCTGTCTACTGAGGCATTCTTATCAATCCCGTTCTGTTCAATCCAGACATCTGCTTATGCCATACGTTTATTAAGGATAGAAAACATGAATGATTGATGATTGCATGATGGATCATTTGTGTCTCTACTGGATCTAGAATGGTGCATACTGTAAAATGTGTCACATGAATTTTCATATCCATTTTAAGATCTTTGCCGTTTCATTCCCATTCAATGGCTACGCCTGTCTAACTCAAAATGTGATATTTTGATGTACTGTCTAAGACTATTATTCCACCCCCAGGTTACGCCTCATTGGAGCATAACTAGCATTCTACTGAATATTATTGCCTTCAATGTTTTTTTTTTTTTTTTTTTTTTTTTAATCTAATGAACATATGTTTCAACTATAAGCATTCTTTGCAATAATCAGTGTCTTTTTACTTTATGGTTATCTTGGAACTAGGCTATATCAAAGTCCTTAAGCGACAGTGTTATGCTCCAATTGCATATCCATCTGAAATAGCTTTGAAAAACATCTGGTCTTTTTTTTTTTTTTTTTAGTATTGCTACTAGATTTATGCAAGGTTTCTTATTGACTGTTGATGCGTTGACATACATCAGTGCATAGATACCTTGCCCTGCCTCCTACCAGTTGTCGAACTTCTCAAAGGACAGAATAAATAAAACAATAACACAATAAAGTGTTTAAGTTTTGTTTTCTTAGCAACCTTGCAAGATTTCATTTTGCTACACCACAATAATGGTCTTGTCTCGCTCTGAATCATTTCTTTAAAAAAAAAGAAATCTGTTTCTGTAAAAGTGTCATAGCCTTAATAACTAGATGAAAAGTCACCTGCATAAACTTCCTGCAGATTGAAGTGGTCAATACAGCTTGTTCACAACTTGCATTATTATGCTTTCCTCCTATCATTGATATTTGCTTGCTTATTGACTGTGCAGTGTGTGTTTGCAGTTTGATAATTGCTGTACCATAAAGACAGTAGATCTTAATTTTCTGAGTTGCCCCTTTAAAAACTTTGTTTTTACCAATTATAACTATCAAGTAACTGCTTTAGATCTTTATATACCATATGGTCAGTCATGACAAGACTGCCAATAAAGTGAAACTTTAGCAAAGGATTGCCTTTTGAGACACAAATTCTAATGTTATTTTAAGATGACTGTGAACAAGAGTATATCCAAACATTTTAATAAATCATTTGTGTAACAAGATAAATCAATTTGATTAATATATTAATAACTCGATTTAGTTAATATTGAAACATATTTATAGCTTCAAATTAGTCACAACTTATTATAACTTATTAATCATAGACATCAGTTGGATTTTTAAATTAATGTTATCAAGTACAAAGTTAGTATGAAAACGTTACTATATAACAAAAAAATATACAAATGCATGCCAAAATCTAGCCCACAGTACAAATGCATTCGTTACAACTCAAGCGAAAACATAATTCTATGAACAAACAACACATTAATATCCCAAGAGCATGTCGTATTTTAAATACTGAATTGACTATCCATTAGTAATATTCAGAGCTGATGGAATTTTGTGATGTGGAAACATCACAGATTTTTGCTTAGACAATAAGTTCCAAGCAGTAGTTACATCATATGTAATAAACTATAACATCAATATTATGGGTTAAGTATATAAAAACATCTTACTATACAGTACAGACAGTCCTAAATTGAGGCTGCGTTTATTGTACTTTTTGAGTATTGCATATAGTTGTAATGTATCTATTAATACAATGGACAAAAGTTATATCTCCCTATATAATTAAATCCTTTTTGCTTCAGTGTCGAATGAAGCCTGTGGAATAATGTTAACATACTGAATTACATACCGCTTTGTAGTTTTCCATACTTAACAAAAATCTGTGACATTTAAATGTACATTTACAGTCAATGTATGTCTTCAATAAGATGTATACAATTTATTAGATGCATTTAATATCATTAACTTATAATTTGGACAAACTCTCCAGTTTTTACTTGTTGCTGTAGACCAGGTGCAACACTGAATGCCAAAATGTTGTGCCAATTTTGTATAAACATCATTACAAATTAACAATACCTCTCAACAACTTGAGCATATGTAGTGTTAATGTGCTTTACAAAGTTATACATTTTAACCAGGACGATTCACAAGTAAGCAAGAACAGGAATCTGCAGTTCTGTTTGTTTTTTTTCAGTAAAACCTCACGCTATATTGTCATTTTGGCGGAGCTGGTGAAGATGGTGTATGTGAAATTGAGACTTGAGGAGACAGGAAACTGTATTAAAGCACTTTTAGTGCATGTAGTGAAACAGAAATGAACACAACACAGACACCGCAAAACCTTCACCACTCAACTCCAACACTAACTAAGCACAAACATTCGCCTGGCGAATTAGATGCCATTATATAAAACACAGCATTAGATGCCATTATATAAAACACAGCATTAGATGCCATTATATAAAACACAGCATTTAAGAAAAACAAGCCGTCGTTAAAAACATCCGTCCTAGAGTCCCATGCGAAAGCCATGAAAAAGGCACAACTAAGGGCTCTCCACTGTCTTCTCGTTCCCATCTCAGTGGCACACAGTAAAACATGGAATGGAATACAGTTTGGGTCTGTACACAGACGATTTCAAAAAACAGGGTGGCAGCCAAGGTAAAATAAGGAACAAACTGCTTTCCGTGTTAACTTGAAACGGAACATTACATTTTACTATTAAACACGGAACTGTTCCTTAAAATGTGTAACAGGTGGCAACCCTACTTCCACAAAACCTGTGGCCATAGCTGTACTATCTCTCTCAGCAAAAAAAAAGGAATAAATATGTAAAAACATAATAGTTAATAGTTTTCAAGTGAGGATGTTTAATTTTACTATAATCATTAAAATATTTAATATATAAAATGTAATACACTGTTAGCATTTTGGATTTTTGCACTCATGAACAAAAAATAATAAATGATGTTAGTATAATTAATATATTAATTACCAGTTTTCAATCCACTGATCTTTGGTGTGCAAGGTAAATGTGTTAACCACTACACTACAGGCTCCAGCTTCATGGTTGCACATTCCAGTAGATGGAGAGCAGAGGAACAAAACGAGGAGTATCTTGTCTCTAACTCGAACGCCTATATATAAGCAATTAAAATGTAAGGGAGGTACCTCACACTGTTGCCCCAGGAAGTGCTGTCTGTCTCGGACAAACCTCTCCTGAGGAATCGGCATTGCCTGTCCATATTCTTTTTTTGCAAGAGTACATATTTTTTCTCGAGAATGAAACAAACCTCATGAAAGAAGATCCCCCTCATGGCAAAATAAATCAAATTCTAAATATTATTTTTTTTGCCAGAGTTCTTCTATTTTCACCCGAACAGCTGCTTTTCTCGTGAGAACAATTTCTTTTTTCGTGAGACGTGTGCGATAAAAGATGTTTCCTACTCACAAAATGAAAAAACAATGTTACCGTCAACTTATGGAGTCCCAATAATATACAGACATGTCATGGTTTACAAAATTTACAAAATGATTTTCAGACAGTTTTATTTATTTTTTTTTTTTTAACTAACAAAGATTTATTTCTGACGAAAGAAGACTACACCCTTGTGAAAAAGGATATTTTGTCATGAGGCCAATTCCTTTTTCGAGACCAACAGAGCTGTATGGAGCATGCTCAGAACCAAAATTTCAAATCCTCAATTTCAAATTTTTTCACCAAACCAGAAAAAGGCACTATTCTGGGCCAGTCCCCTTGTTCCCTAAAATTGTGAAACAAAAATTCCAAACTGTTTTGAATCTGGAGACTGACAAAACAACCCCAGCAAAAAAGCACAGATTAATTTTTTTTCTCACTATCTGGATCTCAGAATCTGCATATCCAAGCAGAACGAAATGGCCCACATCAAGAGATCTAACCAAGGGGCCACTCATCCAAATTTTCGTGTAAATCCATTGAACAAGTTATTAAAGTACAGAAATTGGGGATTAACATTAAACTGCCTACTCAACCCTAACTATAGTGGTGCTGTGGTTGTTTGTAAAATCATATTCTTTTGTTTTCAATTTTTTTTATGGATAGTAACAAACTAGAAATACCGGTATTCTCACACTACGTACTGCAGATTAGGTCTTTGTCAACCGGGGAACCATCAATATATCGAAATGTACCCTGGTTTAGACGAAGGTATCATTTTGTACCTTGGCATATTACAAATGTACCCTGCTTTTCAAATTTCACGAGAACTATCAATCGCCTCAAACAATTCATTTCTGCTCAGACAAGATCTGCACATTACAACTCCAATATGGCTGTCGTTGATCAAACTAGTATGCTTCAGCATTCAGACATATGCGGCAGCCCATATGATGAGACAACACAAAACAAGACTTGCAACCAGGGCACATTGTAACACATAATAAGTACCAAACAATCGCTTCATCTAAACCAGGGTACACTTCAATATATATCATCGAAATTTAGCCAGTGTACATTCCGCTAGTACCCCGGTCGACAGACCCAATCTGTTTAAGTACTTCGATCAGTTAGTCAGCAGTGAAACAGTTAATGGGACCAGAGAGACAGGGCGAGATTCAGCTACCTGTACAACACAAGACCTTTCCAGCATACTTCCATCTTCAGGAGGCACTTTCGTGTTTATTTCCTGTCCAATTCTCTGTTTTTATTTTTTGTGGAATATCAACAACAAAAAAATTGGACTAATAAGGTTGTGACAGGATAGTTGGATGGACAGAGACTCCGAGACAGTAAAACTACAGTTAAAGCGCTGCTGCACTGTTTAATAAACAAAAGTAAATCAAAAAATTGAACAAGACACTGTTCACAAAGCAAAATAAAAGGTTTAACAAAAACAAGTCACAAACACAGTAATCAGAAATGAAAATAACCAGCTCAAGGGCCAAAACAAAAGTTCAGAACTGAACAGAACTGTTCAGGCTGGGCAGCGCCTTCACTGAATCTTCTCTAAAGCAGAGTAACAAAACTTTTTCACTCCCAAATTCACTCCTCCAAAAAAAGGATTTTCTCCTCTTTTATAGCATGTGGCTGGAGCCTAATTATCAATTATTCAATTAGCTCCAGCCACATTCTTACATGTATTTTGGCAGGGATAGGAAATTAACCCCATCCCTGACAACCACCACCAAATCACCACACAACAATATTATAATTTACAGACAGGGCCCTGCCCTGCCACAAAGGTTTAAACATCAGCTTCTCGTATTGTTTTCCTGTTCTTCTGAACTGGAATATGACACTAAACAAAAGGTATAAAATGGTAGGTTTTATTAATTTATTTGAATAGCTTCAATGTCTTTAACATTGGTGACAGAAACACATCTACTGGACAAGATTAGAGATACTCTGGAGCAATGCTTCTTTGTGATTTAAATACATAAGTCCAGCAAGACTAGTGTTCCTAGAGCAGTCACTGACATCCTTTCCTTTGTTTACCCTCACTCAGGACATATTTCAGTGAGCACATTGTCTTTGTTATTAACATGAATACACTTCTTGCAGACCGCAATTCTCTGGTGAGATACTATATAATTTACGAGGTGATCAATCTGAAGAGATATATCACTGAAAATCCTTTAAAACAAACCCCCCCCCCCCCCCCCCAAAAAAAAAAAAGGACCGAAGTATGGTAGTGTTTACGGTTCCATAGAAACATTTGATTGTTATGCTGTTTGTCAGGCTGGTCGCTATAAAAAAGATGTTGCTGCTCTAGAAAGAGTGCAAAAAAAAGCGACCAGAATTATTCCTGGTTTAAAAGGCATGTCATATGCAGACAGGCTAAAAAGAATTGAAGAAGCAGGAACAAAAATTCAACAAAAAAGCCTGAACTGCAGTTGAAAATGAATTGTGTTCAGGTGGTGTATGTTCTTATGTTCTTCAGGTTTAACACAAAAAAAAATAAAATGTTTTATCTACTGGACAAGATTAGAGATACTCTGGAGCAATGCTTCTTTGTGATTTAAATACATAAGTCCAGCAAGACTAGTGTTCCTAGAGCAGTCACTGACATCCTTTCCTTTGTTTACCCTCACTCAGGACATATTTCAGTGAGCACATTGTCTTTGTTATTAACATGAATACACTTCTTGCAGACCGCAATTCTCTGGTGAGATACTATATAATTTACGAGGTGATCAATCTGAAGAGATATATCACTGGTGGTTGTTTTAACAACCCCCCCCCCCCCAAAAAAAATAAAAAAAAAACCAAAAAAAAAAACATTAAGGTACTGGCCAGCTGGACGAATGACTTCACTGACGCAGTAAGTATTTTTTGGTTTGATTGTTTTTTTTCTCTTCCTTCCTTCCTTCCTTCCTTCCTTCCTTCCTTCCTTCCTTCCTTCCTTCGCTCTATCTCTCACTCCAAATACTCCTCGCAATCCTCCACAGTGCAGCAAGCTGCAGGTTTATATATACTCAGCCGGGGGATTAACCAGCTACCAGTTAGCTGATTATTCCCCGGCTGCATTCTGCACGAGTTTTTGAATTACTGGCAGAGATGAGTTTGCCACACCTCGCCTCTGCCAGAATGTACACACACACACACACACACACACACACACACACACACTCACACACACGCACACACACCCTGTCTTTTTAAATAAGTAAACAAATAAATATACAAAATCATAATACAAAAATTAAACTGTGCAAAGCAATAACACACAAGATGGATGGGGAACCCCGTTCTAAAAATAAACACATTTTAAATCGGCAGGGCTTTGCCCTGCCTCCTTTTCTATGTGCAGGGCTCCTGGCTCTGTACACTGTCCTTGAGAGTTTTTCATTATCTTTTATTATAATGTGCTATAGGTCATAACGGTAGACAGTTTGAAAGGATCCATTACAACTCAGGTTAGGATACTGTATCCTTGTATCAGAGAGAGTATTTTAATTGTAGAAAGATTTACAGCAGAAATCTGCCCAGATCAACCTTCTCTAAAGCTAATTGTTCCTATATATTCAATTCATGTGCTTGGTATCCACTAATTGTATGTCATTTTCATATCTTTATGTTGTCCACTATAAATAACGCTTTTCAGATCTTTTGATATACAGGCACCTCCAAAATTATTGCCACCTTTGATAAAGATGAGCAAAAAAGGCTGTATAAAATAAACACACAGGTAATGAGCTATATTTTATGCTCAAAAATATGGGAAAACTATATTATTTTATACTAATACAATTGCTCAGAGAAAATATTTATTTTTAAAAAGTAATGATTTATTTTTTTCTTGAAAATTATTGGCACCCATAAAGATTCTTATAAATAAAATCAAAACAAAATTAAATCTGCATTAACATTCTACTTTTTAAAGTACATCTCAGTCTTCCATGGCTTCCTGTTTCACTGGGGTGTAAAAATGAGGTAACACACATGTAAAATCCATTTGTCATCCATCACTATGGGGAAAGGCAAAGAACTCACAAATGAAAAGAGACAAATGGTTCTTTGACCGTCATAAATCAGGCAATGGGTACAAAAAAATAGCTAAAAACCTAAATATACCACTTACAACTATTAGGGCAATAATTAAATAGTTCAAAACCAGTAGAACAGTAGTAAATCTGCCTGGTAGAGGATGCAAGTGCATCTTGCCCCCACTCACAGTGAGGAAGATGGTTGGGGAGAATAATAAGAATCCAAGGGCCACAGTTGGAGAATTACATAACTCGGTTGCATCTTGGGGTCACCAAGTCTCCAAATCTATAATTAGATGTCACCTCCATAGTCTATTTGGAAGGGTTGACAGAAAAAAGCCTTTATTGAGAGCAACCAACAAATGTAAGCACCTGGAGTTTGTTAAACAGCATTGGCACTTGGATTAGAACAGGTTGCTGTGGTCAAATGAGACAAAAACATAAGTCTTTGGCCACGCACACCAGCGGTGGGTTTGGTGTTGAAAGAAGGATGTGTATGCATAAAAGAACCTCATACCTACTGTAAAATATGGTGGTGGATCTTTGATGTTACAGGGCTGTTTTGCTTCCACTGGTCTTGGGGCCCTTGTTAAGGTCAACGGCATCATGTACTCTACCAACTACTAGGACATTTTAACCACAAACCTGGTTGCCTCTGCCAGGAGGCTGAAACTTGGCCACAAGTGAATCTTCCAGCAAGACAGTGACCCCAAACACACATCAAAATCCACAAAGTAATGGTTAATTGACCACAAAATCAACATTTTGCAATGACCATCTCAGTCTCCGGACTTGAATCCCATTGAAAACATATGGTTTGAATTGAAGAGGGCAGTCTATAAGCGCAGACCGAAGGATTTCAAGGATTTAGAAAGATTCCAATGTGTTCATAAAAAATTATAGAAAAAGGCTCAGTGCTGTTATCCTTGCAAGGGGAGGGTCCACAAAGTAATGAAAACAAGGGTGCCAATAATTGTGACACTTAATTTTTTTGGGAAATAAATTTATAATTTGAGAAATGTGTAATTTTGGCCAAAAAGTTCAATTTTAGTTTCGTCAGACCACGAAACTTTTTGCCACATGGTTACAGAATCTCCTGAGTATTTCTTTGCATACTTCAAATGGGATTCAAGGTGGGCTTTCTTGAGTAATGGCTTCCTTCTTGCCAGCATACCATACAGGCCAGATTTGTGGAGTGATTGGTATATTGTTGTCACATGCACACTTTGACCAGTCTTGGCCATAAAAGCCTGTAGCTCTCTCTGGTCAGTCTCCTTCTCCTTGGTCATCCAGTTTGGAGGGACGGCCTGATCTAGGCAGAGTCTTGGTGGTGCCATACACCTTCCACTTCTTAATAATTGTCTTGACTGTGTTCCAAGGAATATTGAAGGCTTTTGATATTTTTTTATACCCATCCCCTGATCTGTGCTTTCAACAACTTTGTCCCGGAGTTCTTTTAAAAGAGCATTGGTACTCATGGTTGAGTCTTTGCTTTGAAATGCACTACCCAGCAGGAACTGCTGAATTTATCCTGAAATCATATGAATTACTACAATTTAACACAGGTGGAGGCCACTTAACTTGGTGTGTGATTTTGAAGGCGATTGGTTACACATGAGCTAATTTAGGATTGCTATTACAAGGGGGTGGACACTTATCCAACCAAGCTATTTCGGTTTTTACTTTTGCATCTCATACTAAATTATGAGTTTGATAGAAGACATTTTCCTGTGAAAGTTAACTTTCCATAGTAATTTACATGACAATGCTTAATGAACTTTTAACTAGCTAAAAGATCAAAACACTTAACATAAACACAGTTGTTTTCCTAGGGATAACAGTGTCAGATTGTATAGTTAAATGTGCAATTTATTTTGTATTTTGTCATTATGCACAGTATGGATTACTGCTTATGTTCACAATATAAAACTGCACCATGAGGGGACCCTGAGTGCTAGCCACAGAGTTATACAGTCAGGAGAGTGCAGGCTCACATCCTGGCTGTGCCAAGTTGCAGATTTTTGCTTCAGTTTCTGTAGAGTTCAGAAGGTCAAACTGAAATAGGCTATTTGGCATTATTAACTGAGGAGGAAAACAGGATGAAAATAACCGGACACACGTCATATTTAAAAGGACATTGTCAACTTGATAAATAAGTAGTGATTTGTAAAAGGTGCCTTTAAATTCTTTGCATAAACACACATTTCATTTGTTACACATTCTTGCATTCAAGGTTTTTTTTTTTTTTTTTTTGCTAGTCTAGTTGGATGTCAAGGCCTTTTATGCACCTGGCCTAGGTTGCAGAGGTTCATTGTCTTTTCTGTACCAAAAGTTTTGTCTTAGCCCTTGGGTTCTGTGAAACCAGCCTAAAAGTACAGCTTTTCTAGTAGCAACAAACAGTATAAACAACCATCTGATCATTTTATCTCAGCTTTTCCTTAACTTGTATTTTTCACCTGAACTTGTTTACAATGTTTGTAGAATCTCAGATACTGGTGATGCAGTGACAGATCTCTGGTAACAGTGGCATGTTGTTCCTGAAAACAACATTAAACAATATTCAGAGCACCACCTAGAGGCTTCTATTTGTAACCTGAATATATTAATACTTGCAATACACACAATATGTAAAGAAGATTACATTTTATATTATATTGCTATGACCAAATGTCAGAAATAAGTATAGGAACAAACATCAAGTTATGAAGATTTTAATCATTGTGATTCATTGCTGAAAATGATTGGGAGCCTGTCTGTGTTTGTTTTCAGCAGGAAATAATGATTATGCTTCTACAGCTATTGCGACTCATAATTTTAGTAAAGAGAAGATTTTATGAGGAATGATGATTGCTGTTTTATTTTCAATACTAGGTGTTCAAGCTATTACTCAGATAAGAGTATTGTGGTTTTCTTGATAATGGTATTTTTTTAGCTTCTGTTACAATGAAAGGCTTTTAGGGTTATTCATTTATATTAGTTGTACGCATCACTAAACATTAAGGCCACAGGATTATTTTATTTTTTTTGGATCAAATACAAATATTTGTTTTAGAAAAGAATAAATGAAAGATTTATGGTAGCTGAACTTCTATAGCACTATGCAGCTTACAAAATGTGGTAAAGTGCTTGCCTATGGCTACACATGTGTCGCTTCTGGAAGGAATATTTGCATGCTGTAGTGTTGACTGCTACTGAACTGTGCAGGACACTAAGATGTGCCCTTTTCCCCATGGAACTGTTGTGTGTTTTTTCCCCCCGGGACTGTTTGTTTGCGGGACTCTGTTGCAGCTAAGCCAATGATATTCTATATAGACAAAATGGTCAACTCATCTGATTTAACATTGGAACATCCATCCATGCCTAAGCTGTGCATCATGGGAATCCAAAGAGTTACAGTAGTGACTTTTCTCGTCTATAAATGTAAAATGAGTCTCATTTAATAGATCAATTAAAAAAAATATATTCAGTGAAAAAAGAGCGTTTAAAGGGACCAAAAACAAAGGATACAGAAAGAGTACTTGGAACTGCAAACACAAGTCAAAAAGGAAATTAGAAAGGCCAAGAGGGAGATAGAAATGAACATTGCTAAGGGGGCTAAAACCAATTCCGAAATGTTTTTCCAATATTACAACAGCAAGAGAACATTTAAAGAGGAGGTTAAATGTCCAAGAGATACAAATGGCAAAATCATAGATGAGGAAAAAAAAATAGCAAATATATTAAATGATTACTTTTGACAAGTTTTTACAAAGGTCGATATGGACAACAAATGCCCCCATGTCAGCCTGTTCATATCCAGTTTTAAATAACTGTAGCATAATCGAGGCAGAAGTGTTAAAGGGACTAGGAGCTCTTAAAATAAACAAATCCCCTGGGCCGGATGAGATCCTCCCAATAGTACTCAAAGAAATGAAAGAAGTTATTTACAAACCACTAACCAAGATCTGCAAGTCTCTTGACACAGGGGTTGTACCGACAGACTGGAGAATTGCAAACGTAATACCGACCAAAGGGAAAACAGGTAACTACAGACCAATAAGCTTGACTTCGATTATATGTAAACTTATGGAAACTTATGGAAACTATAATAAGATCCAAAATGGAAAATTACCTATATGGTAACAGTGTCCTGGAAGACAGTCAACATCGTTTTAGGAAAAACATTGTGTCTAATTAACCTGATTGATTTTTTTAAATTTTAGGAAAGCATATGACATGGTTTATTTAAATTTCAGAAAGCTTTTGACAAAGTCCATCATAAAAGATTAATTCTCAAACTGAATGCAGTAGGAATTCAAGGAAATGCATGTACATGGATGGATTAGGGAGTGGTTAAAATGTAGAAAACAGAAAGTACTGATTAGAGGATAAACCTCAAAATGGAGCGAGTAGCACAGTGATCACTATTAGGTCCTCTACTATTCCTAATCTACATTAATATCTTAGATTCTGGTATAGTAAGAAAACTTGTTAAATTTGCAAATGACACAAAAAATAGGAGGAGTGGCAAACACTGTTACAGCAGCAAAGGTCATTCAAAATGATCTAGACAAGATTCAGAACTGGGCAGACACATGGGAAATGACATTTAATAGAGAAAAGTGTAAAGTACTGCACACAGACAATAAAAATGACCATTATAAATATCATATGGGAGATACTGAAATTGAAGAAATGTCTTCATCTAGACAATGTGAGGAAGGTATAAAAAGGCCAACAAGATACTTGGATATATTATGAAAAGTGTTGAATTTAAATCAAGAGAAGTAACGTTAAATCTGTACAATGCATTAGTAAGACCTTGTCTTGAATGTTGTGTTCAGTTCTGGTCACCTCGCTACAAAAAGGATATTGCTGCTTTAGAAAGAATGCAAGTAAGAGTTATCAGAATTATTCTGGATTTAAAAGGCATGTCATATGCAGACAGGCTAAAAGAATTTAATCTATTAAGTCTTGATCAAAGAAGACTACGCTGCGATCTGATTTAAACATTCAAAATTCTAAAAGGAATTGACAATGTTGACCCAGGGGACTTTTTTGACCTGAAAAAAGAAACAAGGACCAGGGGTCACAAATGGAGATTAGACAAAGGGGCATTCAGAACAGAAAATTACACAGAGAATTGTGAGGGTCTTGAACCTACTCCCCTGTAATGTTGTAATGGGGACGGTAATCAGGACCACAGGGTTACCAACACAGGTAGATGTCCTTAAATAATATTCCACAACCAAAGGCAAAAGCAAAAGAGAAAATAAAACACAGTAAAAAAAACTACAAACAAAAGGAGCTGCTTATGCAGCGACCCCCCTACTGCCACTAAACTGGTCAGCTCAGGTCTCCAACCTACACTCTGCTATTCAATATACACTGGGGTGGCCAAGGATCCCACAACTACCTACACACGTTCCCCTCAGGTATGTAACAATTTTTTTTTCTCTTTGATTTAATATCAGCAGTTTTCCTCAGCCATGCTTGCTTGTCCCGTTCTCTCACTTCAGCCGCTGTAATACTAGTTTTTGTCTATGCTTGACAACCAACCACGTCCCAGTCTTAACTGCTCATGAATATGCATGACAGTGGCAATTTCTATCTGCACTTCAGTAATAAAGAGCTCTTGTCAGGCCAGGTGAAAACATCGATCGTAGAAATAATAACACATAAGTATTAAGGAAGGATGTCTCTAAATAAATCTAGGTGAATCGTGTCTAAAAATGCAATCGTTTTATAAAGATAAGTCTTGGAATAGGATTTGAGGCATATTTTACATAATACAGATAGGGGATAAGTCGCCACCTGAACTCTTTGGATTCCCACGATGCACCACTTTGACAGAGACATAAGAAAAGGCAGAGCTGACTATTGTCTATATAGAAGATCTCTGGCTAAGTTGAGCGTGCAACTTCAGGACTGCTGCATGCTTGCACCAGTGGAGACCTTCCCCCGGGAAAAGGGTACACGAGACTTGGTGTGCACCTGGTAGGAGGCAGAGGCAGGTTTGGGACAGTATAATTTGTGTATTGTAGTTTAACCTGTTTTATTCTGAACAGACCTGCAGGTATAATCGCAGGTATGTGGAAAAGAGAGGATGTTTTATTCATATTTAAACCTAAATTTTTGGTTGTACATTTTCAAGATTCCGCTTTGGTAGTTCCAGTGAAGATAAAGGCAGAACTACCATAGGAGGCATATTCTGAATAAACAGTAACATACGCTACAATTACATATATGTTCCACTGTATTCCTATTGACATGCATAATTGCAGGGTACATGTAAGATCCTTAGATATCTTTAAACTGTGGTTATACAAAAATAGCCTCACCACAGTGACTACTTATGATAGAATGGTGCTGTGAATGATAGCTGTTTACTGAAATTTTGTAATATAATTCTATGTATGTATCTCTCTCTCTGATACAAAGATTCCATCATTTCCTCACAAACAACCTTTGTTGATTTCCTTTAGTATTTAAAACAACATTCCTGGAGAAACTGGTTTGTTAAAATGAGATAATAAAAAATATAAAAACCATAAGCAAGACAAGACGATTGTCAGTATTATGAACTGTTCTTTTACCTGAACTGTTTATTTACCTGACCTGCACAGAAGGAGCACAGCAATTAGACTGAATTTCCTGCTTGTTTCTATTCTCTGTCAGTTGCTCTCTAAATCAGAGTCCCACATTCTTAAAATAATTTATTTTCACAACTATAGAGAAAAAAAGAAAAATGGTTCAGTAAATATGTGTTATGACATTACCTTGTCCAAAATACTTTTGTCCAGCTGTGGTTCAGAAATACAAGTTAATTGGACAAATTCCTCAGTGGGAAGAGTTTATAGGACATGGATGAAAAAAAAAAAAGTGAAGTGATGGATTATTTTGTCTATAGTAAATTACATGTGTAATGACACACTTATTATTATTATTACAGGAAAATAGATGTTGCAGGTCAAAATAGTGAGACAAATAAAAAGAAAAAAGACAACAAGAAATGGAGCAATCTGTAAAAGGGGCATGTAATCTAGCTGTCAATTGATTTTGAAAGCGATGAACAATTAAGCTGCTCAAAGTTTGTAGAAAAGACTTCGGGCCATGTGTAATTCAGTGGAGGCATGGACTGTACTGTTAATATTTTTCCAACTTCTTCAATTTCACAGGATACAGTGAACTTGTGATGGTGAGGCCGTCTGACTCCAAGCAAACATAATTCAGCCAACAAACTAACAGGGACTTCAGTGGGCATAAGGGTGTCACTAGACCCCACACAACAATGGGAAACTGCTAAATCAGAAAGAAAATTCTAAATCTGTGATTATAAAATTGAATGTGGATTTGAAATGCAGGTGACTGCTTACAGAGGCCTGTTTCCCAGGATGGGGATGCAACAGTTGCACAAAAAAAAAAAAAAAAAAACAGCCACAAACAATTCACAATCATTGAATTGACAGTACATTCCCTCCAACAGGCAGGCAAGCCAGTCATGTGAGAATGTGGCTTGACTGGTTAGTCTGATCTGATGGGAGGAGAACTCATGTTCATGTAAGAATGTGGATAACAGATTGGATAATTCATTGGCAATTTGGCTTGGCCACATGCATAAGTAGGCATCAGCCTCAGCTAAACTCAAATTTCTTCTCAGTAGTCAGATTATGGATTAAAGAATAGCAGATTCTTTATACCAGTTCACAGAGGTAGTGCTGCTTTGTTATTTTGTGTGTTGTTTTTGTAAATTAAAGTGTGCTACCAAGCATTTAACTGCATATCCAGCATCTGCCATTTCTGCCGCTAGCCAGCTTGGCAGCAACCCTATGGTTTGACACTTATGTTTTCTTGCATTTTTTTTTTTTTTTTTTGGAATAATCTTTCAAGATCTGAAGAAAACTTTAAAAAGCACAGATCCATAGTAAATTCATGTGCAGCAGCAACCCATTCTAATTCAAGCCAATTTTTACTTGTGGGGGTAGAAATATGTTCTGTCAAGATTACAAGATCAGTTATTTCAGAAACCACCTTGACGAGGTAATTTATCTCAGGATCTAGACATAACCAGTTTGTATTTTTTTCCCATCTTCTCAATGAGGCACTGCATTTTACACAATGATTGTTTGAATGATTGGTGTAATACTGATTTGATGATCATTAATTGTTGGTAATTAGCCCCTGCTAAAAAGCAGGGGAGTCCCTGTAGCTGGGGGGGGTACAGAGCAGTAATGAAGGGGGAATGTGATCTGTTGATGTCTTCACCATGAGGAAAACTTCAGGTTAACCTATTCAATTAAGGAGTTATGTTTAGTATGTGTCATTACCATTCATATTGTAACCTGTTTAAAATGTGTATCATTTAAAAATTTTACATTACAGGCCTAAAAATATTTTAAATGTCATTTCTGTAATATGTAATTACCATCACATATTAAATGGTGATGGTAATGACACCAGCATGCTGGTAATGACAATAATATGATTAAGTAGTATTATATTCTAAGATAATAAAAATATTCTTGTGAATTATAATACATTTTAGCGCTAGTTTTAATATATCTATTTCTTTTTTTATTTATGTACATCATACAGAATTGACTGAACAAAAACAATAATAAACAGCTTGCTGTTTCACACACAAATCAAGCATTGTCTATTGTTTCTCATGCAAAAACAAGCACTTTGAAAGTTCTGCAGGCAAGCTTGTTGTCTTAAATAACCTATGCTTTAAAGCCAATTGAACGATAACTAATTTTTTACTTCTAACTCCTTGTGTTAAATTAAATTCCTTGAATTAAGAGGCAGGATGCATATATTTTATATGGAGAAAATCCAGGACCAAGACTTTCTGTCAAAGTTTAATTAAAAAGGTATCGAGTTATTCACATGTCGAGTTAACTGTGTGTGTGTGTGTGTGTGTGTGTGTGTGTATGTATATATATATATATATATATATATATATATATATATATATATATATATATATATATATATATATATATAAATTGTTGAGGTGGGGGACTGTACGTTTTAAAAATAGGGGATCTTACCCAGTGTGTAGCGGGGACTGTAATAAAAGCCAATGAAGTGCAGGGCATTTCAAGTGAGGCATATGAACAGTGTGTAGCGTGCATGGGGGGAAAGGCAATAGCAGGGCTGGTAGGTGACGTAATCACACACAAAGATATAAGCCCTTGTGACAAAGTGCCCGCCCCTGTTTATATTATCTGTTATATGTTGTATGTTTAATGTTGGTGTATAGTCATTGGTACACGGGATTTAAACGGGTCTGTGTAACACGAGTGTTTAAAATGTATATTTGTATTTAGGCACGAGGATTGCACAGCACTTCACGTGCTAGTAAAAAGTAATAATATGTGAGCACAGGGAATTGCACTTTATTAATTCACGTGCTGGGATTCAAGTGAATAATTAATTAGTAATTGAATCCCAGCACAACAGTATATATAGATGCACGTTTTCACATACTCGTGGTTGGGTGTTCGGTGAGTGGAGAAAGGGAGAGAGAGAGAAGGAGAACTTAGATATATCAAAAGTGGGACCAGCACGATACTTGTTTATTTAAACTCACCGTGTTTGTCAGTGTCTGTCCGTGCACTGTTTTGTTAAGTTTAGTCAGTTTTTGTTTCTGTTTATTTTGGCTATCAGTGCCGTGTCCTGTTTTTGTATTGTTCCAACCGTTTATTTTCTGTCTGTCTGTTAATTCATTAAGTGCTGAGCGAGACCATTCGTTCAGCTCCACCTCTGTCTTTGTTCATTTTCCTGCTTCTGGTCTGACGCCACCCACTCCGGCCGTCTTTGTGACAGCCCTATATACAGAGGTGCTGGAACTAGGGGTGCAGTAGCACCCTCTGGCTTTGCATGGCTTCCGTCATATACAGGGGTTACAGATTTGTTCAATGGCTTTGAGCACCCCCACTTTAAAAATTGTTCCCGTGCCACTGCTAATATAAGCTCCTTGCAAAGGAGCCGGCTCTTTCGTACAGCTGTATCTGTGCTATGCTTTAGTGCGAGAGGTCCCGGGTTCACGCCAGCCTCCATCTGTGTGGATTGCCTCGCTCTGTGTGATGCGCCTGCCTGCATTAACTGAGATCGCAACATTGGTATGACAAGTGGATGCAGGTACCCTGGCACGCATTCGTCTGATTGTAGCCTGGTGAGCAAGTCCAGGGTGGACTTGAGGCTGGCAGGGGAGAGTAGGTGACATAATAACACACAAAGACACAAGCCTGATATACGGTCCTTGCAAAGGAGCCGTCTCTTTTTTGTACAGCGGTATCTGCACTATGCTTTAGTGTGAGAGGTTCCGGGTTCACGCCCTCCTTCCGTCTGTGTGGATTGCATTGCTCTGTGTGATGCACCCGCCTGCCTGCGGGAACCGAGATCGCTACAAGTGTTTATGAATTCAGTGCAATCAGAATACAAACTCGGGGATGCCAACTGGGTTTTTTAAAAGAAACCAGTGGAACCTGTCGGAAGAGAGTTTGGATTTATAAAAAGGGCATTGAGTACTGTTAGAATGCAATTGACTAATATTAGCCTGTACAGCAGGGCTGGCTGTGTGCTGTGTGCTATGCAGTACCGCAGAGGACCACTGGTTGCAGTGGTGAGCCCAAAACTGCTTCTAGACTTGCCTAACGAACCTAACCTGGAAAAAGAGAAAAGAAAATAGTACCAAGCCAACACAGAGGGCAGCTGGCTGCAATCAACAACTCCCGAAGCAAGAAGATAAGGTTCCACCTTACAAACGCAGAACAAGTCCTGGACTGTGTTATTATGATTGTGATTAGTCTTTATTGTTTCAATCAAGAACTTTTGTGCATTTTGTTATTTTATTTGGTGGGGAGGGGTGTGTGGGGGGGTATATGGGGGGAACAAACTGAACTAGTATTGCTCCCGATCTTGGTCTCATGTCCTTCTGCAACAAAACAGACAGTTTGCACATCTCGCAAACATGTGTTGTGTAGCATTATAATTAGGGCTTTTGATTCACGTTGACCATCCCTTTCCTAATAAAATAAAAACCTACTACAAAAGAAAACCCCCCAAAAACTATCAAACAACGTTCAAACGTGGTTCTCTGTCACTTCACAAACACATTATCACCTGATTGTGTTGGCCAATTAAAGTCTGATTATTGTGGCAATTGCTGGGCACAGTAACTACTAGCTTGATCAAAAACTAAATTAAAATAGTCAAACCTATTTACAGCGTACCTGAGATATAACGTACACACTGATATAAAGAACCAGTATCATGGAACCGAATAAAATCGTATTAAATCCAGTAAATTCTCCTTTTAGTACGTACTCTGATAGTGCATAATTCCTATTAGTATACATGCACCGTGATGGCATGCAGTGGTCTGTGCTGCGTATATTACAGTACGTGGTATCAGAGTTTCACTGTACTATCAAAATATAATATTTTTAGTGGATGAGGCATGGGGAGAAAATGGTTTATGAATATTTCAAAAGAAAACAAATACTTCGAGGTATACAAAAAAAAAAAAAAAAAAACTGAAGTGGGTCAGGTGGGTCAGGTGAGGCAGAGGGTGCACAGCGCTGCAAATACTACTGCATTGAGGAACATGTTCACACTGACAATAAAAGAACATACTGACAAATAAGAAACACATTAAACTAAAACAATAAAGTGAACTGAGAGACAAGCAATCCATTTATGTGGCTTTTAGACAAGCTTTAATAAAATGAAAGCACAGAACGACTGTTAATGAGTTTGTCAGAGCGCTGTGCTTTGCTGGGCAGCCACTGTTTATTGCAGAGGTATGTATTGGTGACTGTGTGCAATCAGGTAAACACTGCCTTAATCGTAAATATTTGACAGAAAATGGTGATGCTTTAGTTGGTAAACATATATATTTGCAATTTGCTTTCAGAAAAAAAAAATGTTTTGGTGACATCTGGATATTTTGAAAATGTCAGCCCAAACTTGATGGGGAGAGCTGAAACCTTTCTATCTAAAATGGACTTATCCAGTGATGCATAAGGATCTTAAGAAGGGATAATACATTTGTTGTAGATGTCTGTAGTATACCAGTTGAGTACTATACCAGTGGGTGAAATGTGCAAGGGTACTGGAAAAGGTGAATGGGGAAACTGTGAAACAGTCAAAAAATAACATTTTAACAAATAGGTGTTTTTTCATGCTGTAGACGTGTTTTTATTTTTCTGCAGCTGAGCTGGCCTAAGCTTATCTAGCTCAGTCATGTTTTCAACTACATTCCTTTTATACATCTGGATGGCTTCCACAGCTCTGTGTTGCCCTCTGTATAGTGAAACAAATTAACAAATTGAGGCTGATTTTATGTTCTTACATTGGCTGGATTCGAAACAGGGACCTTGTTATCTCCATGCATCCTGTCAAAAGATCAAAGAAAACGGGTTCTGTGCATCAGACCAAGACTCTTGAATCTTAAGCTATCACAGCCATTTGTCAATATTGGAAGTTTATCACTGTGTGCTCATCTTTGTGAATTGAAAATAAAATAAGCAGCAACAACAATTGAGTGTTGCAACTGTATCTTTTATTTCTCACCGAGCTTGAGCTGGTTGAATCTTCCTGATGAATTTGGTCAAATAGTCTCTGGGCCTGATCTCACAAGTTGCATTCTAGCAGCAGCATTAATTCAATACTTTTATCTATTTTGTGTGTCTTACTTTCAGGCAGTAGTACAACACGCCCATCTTTTCATGAAGATTGATTTATTAAGGAGGCAGTACTACAATATAATTCTTCTCTCTCAATTGCATATCATTTAATAATGTAATGTATATCGTTTTAAGTCTCATTATCACAACACTATCGTAATGAGATTCAACCATCAGAAATGTTGTTGAACCACATGGCCAGTAAAACACAATTTGTGTCGTATGGAAATAATAATGCGGATTAGACAGTACTCTTTACATAATGCAACAAAACAAAGATAAAAAGACACTACCATATAAACCTGCAATATAAATGATTGACAACTTGAATTAACCTGACAATAAAAAATAAAACTGACGTTGATTTCTCAAGTAATTTAAATTTCATGCCTTCACCCCCAATGTCAGTAAGCCTCTCCTTCTTTTTTTTTT
The DNA here is from genome assembly GCF_017654505.1 of Polyodon spathula. Taxonomy (NCBI): domain Eukaryota; kingdom Metazoa; phylum Chordata; class Actinopteri; order Acipenseriformes; family Polyodontidae; genus Polyodon; species Polyodon spathula. The sequence goes on along the minus strand of NC_054538.1, from coordinate 72,413,826 downwards.
TAAATATAGAAGTCACTCTATGGGATCTAACCATGTCAATCCCACAGAACAATACTTTCTGGCTGTTGATGAAAAGGCACACTGCAGTTAAGAACTGTACTTAACTTGGGATTCCAAATCCTGTTATCCTGCAATAATGGCACAGTTTAAATAAACAAATGTCACAAAGGGTCTATAGCAGTCCATAGCGACAGCAGCCTGTCACTGACATGAATGATGTATTTGGGTGACTTTGGATCTTAAGGGAAAGACCAAAACCCTTGTCATATAATACTGTAGCTACTATATCAGGTCTCAAATATAGACCGACTACACCACAGGGGTATTACACCATACAGAATATTAATGAAATAATTTAGGTTAGGATGAGATATATAGCACACAAGTTCTTTTAATTGGAGGTTTCAGTGAGAGTCCTCACTATAGAACAAATGCCAGTTGAAACAGTATTAGAAAGCAATGTTTGTATTAGATAGAACATTACAACTCATATTGGGCTGTCCACAATAAAATACTTGAGGGTGTATAGAGATAGGCAAAATTAGTACAATTATAACTGTTTGCTTGAGTAATGAGGCAGACCAGTTTCCACTGCCTGTATAATTTGTATAAAAGTATAATTTAGCAACCAGAAAATACATCTGTAACTATAGTATGATTTAACAGCAACAATACAAATTAGTAGTACTACACATTAACATCTATAGTGCAATTTAGCTTCAATAATATAAATGTGCAGCAATCTTAATTAACAATACCAGTTCCCATGCAAACACAATCTCATATTATAGTAGACATAAAACATTAATAACCCGCCCCCTCAAAGACATCTCATAAACAAATATATCTAAAACCACCCCCACAAGTAATACACATTTAAAACAAGTGTGCCGGGCTAAAACACATACAATACAGAGATAAACCTGGCAGCACTGATTGAACAAAAGAGTGCAGACAGAGAGAAAATGCCAAACCCAGTCTGCTATGTACTTTTCCTAACCAAAAGTAAAATGTCCAAACAAAGGACCGGCTCACCACCTCTTTACCACGAACACTATCTTGTACAAGTAGGGTGACCTGATGGCAAATCGGGACACTTTCAGTTGGTGAGGAAAGAAACCTTGTGAACTAGTGCACACCGCAAGCGACGCAAACTACGTATCTATCTGTAGATAGGCCTTTTTTTTTATTCCTTCACCTTCCAGTGTGCATTGCACTTAGGCAAAACCAAAAACTTACAGAAATGTAATGAAAATAAATAAGTAAATCTCCAAAGCTGTTAACTTTCTGGTTTACTGTTCAGATGACAACAATGTTTTAATCAGTGCATCTGTACTGGCTTTTCTGTGACCTGCTGTACTGTGTAACAGTGGGACAGAGTCAGTGCTGCATTGTTATGGTTTAGGTTGCTAAAATCTAGTTTTCAGCATTAGGTAGGTGTAAAATCCCAAAAATGGATGACAAAACAAGCAAAGTATATTTTGGCTGAGGATCGTGTCAAGACATTTCCCAAATAAACTGTACATGCAGATGGAGGTAATTGTTTTGCACATCTTGTAATGTGACTTAAAGAAAATACGATCGATCAGTGTAACTTCAGATTCACACATTAAACAAAAGGCTGCTGCAGAGGCTGCTGAACAGAACGTAAAACAAACAGCTTTAATCAAACAAACTGGAAAGTCAGTGCAGACTAAAGTGTTCCTGTTTTGGTTGTACCCTAGTTAAATTAGCACTATAAGCACAGTCAAGCATAGCTACCTCAGTTCAAACAACCCTTGCTGTTTACTTTTTAAACGCAGTTAGAATTTAGACCTCGAATAGGCACGTTTTCTTTGTTTGGACTTCTTTGGTACTGAAAATACATTCCTGTATGGGACAAACAACATGACAAAGAATGTGCTACATATATGGACTTTATTAAAGAATGCTAGATACCTTTGGGTAACCGAGTTTTGGGACTGTTTATAATTGATGTCCACATCTGTATAACTTGGCAAAGCTTGCCTTACACTTCCAACCAATTCAATAGATGCAGACGTGCAGTCTCAATGTATGGGCAAATCCACACCAAACAGAGAATGTCTGCAGTAACTGTTAGGAGGTGTTGCATACTTGCCTTTAACAAATGACAGCACTTTAATAAGGAAGCAACTACCACTATTTTAAGGCTTTTATAGTGCTCTGAAATATTAGATGTATTTAATATTTAAACAGGTCCGTGAAATCCTAACTGGATGACTTGACCATGGGCATATGATTGAATCAATTTTTTTTCACCCACTGCATTCGGTACTTGCACTGTCTTTTTAGTGACAGGCTTGTCAACACCACCAGCCACCGTGACACTTCGCCAGTAAAAATATAAAAAAACACATGACCCATACCGCATCATATGACTGCAGGTTAACGTGATTGGATAGCTGCATAGATGCAATGCAAACAACTCGCTCAAACAGCACTCCCTAAACCAGTAGAGTAAGCTTGCACCGTAAGACAGTACAGCAGCCACATATACTAAGGTTCCTAAAGAGAAAATAAAAACTTCACATTTTATGCATAGGTTTCCAACATTTACTCTAAAAATCGGGACAAATGGCATCCTGACAATACCTCGATCCGGACGTGGGACAAAGCCCCTAATATTGGGACGATCCTGATTTTTTTATTGGATGTCTGGTCACCCTATGTACAGGTGCCAATAACAGTGAGCACGGCTTCAAAGTTTTGCTTTCTTTAAAAGTATACTCTCGTCCGTTCTACGCTTCCCACAAGTTCCGTCAGTCCGCCCAGTTACAGAAATTCAGCTTTACAACAGCTTGTCTCTGCCTTTTCTCTCCATATCCCCTTTTAAAAGGAAGATTACTGGTGAGGAAGGTGGATCATCTTGTGCAAGTAATGGACCACTGTGTGTGGGGGGGGAGGGGGACTGCAGAGAAGACATAGTAAAAATTAACAGGCTGGCCGCGTCAAGCATGAAACAGGAAGGAAATGTAAGCAACTAATAATAAATCACTGTAATATAATACATAAAGCAAAATATAAAAAAACAAATATAGTAACAAACATGTGTTACATAAGAATAGCCTCCCTTGCTAGTATATAAACCAGGAAACAGTCTTAGATTTTATCCATCAGATAGCTGTTACCTCCAGGGTAGAGTTTGGATAAACAAATGCCACAAAGCCGAATGTGATGTAAGCTTCTTTCCACGAAAAGTGAAGACTAAAATACTTGTCATTTCAAAAAAGGTGTCATGAACACAACACTTGGAGAGAACTGTCTTCCGGAATTTGTCTAGCTCCACTCCTATCTTTCTCCTTCTACTCTAGGACATAGTTTCAAAGCATATTTGTTAATTGGAAAACTCGCTGTGGAATGTCATGTACTGAAAGCTTAGAAACTCATCAATTTTTTTTTTTTCCCCCCATTGGTTTTTTATAATGGTTATAAAACTACTATAGTATAACCATGACGGGCCATGCGGTTTCCATGAAATAAGCAACCCTGGGTGTTAATTAGACCTGAGGCAATTATATAGATCAAAACAAACCTTTTTACTTATCACAATATAAAGGGGTATAGCATTTAACTCTGCTTTTATTAATCACAATCTCAAAACACTTGTTTCTCATCTTGTAGCATTGATGTTGAATTTTTATGTTGCTGTTGAATTCCCCTTTTACTATTAAAAGCACCAGTAAAAATGTTTGTTACGAAATCGTGAGCCAGAACACAGTTTAATTTGGGCTTTGCTTTGCTGTGACATGGAGTTGTGCTACTATACAGGCAATCACAAACTTGTTGAAATGTAAAATTCCTATTGCTGCAATCCCAAATGTGCAGACCAGCCTGTGCCATGCAGCTGACAGGAAGCAAAGATCTAATCCAGCAAAAGCAAGCGCTCAGCTTTTACATGGAAGCATGTACATCAATCGATACAAAAGGGCTGAGCTCAAAGCAAAAGGATAATCGCCTCTGCCAGGTACAGAGGGCTTCATGCTAGCTAATTATAACACAAGTACTATGTGCTCATCCATTTTGCTCTCCTGCATAATTACTTGGAAAAGAATGGAATCCCGTGGGGAATTTTCTTCTCCCCTTCATTCATTTAAACCCATAAGGCTTTTCCTCCTCATAGAGTTGACTGACTAGTAGCATGCACTATATAGTAGTTAACAGCGTCTTCAATCTGCCACAGATTTGATCATTACTTTTACAGTTGTGCCTATTTGCTTGGTGCTGGCCAAGGCTGCCCCAATGGTTTCTTGTGTGGTTGTCTCCACTTTGCTTTTGTGTTTGTCCCACTTTAAATGGTAGGTACTTTTAATAACTTGCTGTTTTTTTTCACATCTCCAGTGTGTTTTTGTTTTAGATGATATAGATGTCACAATAAGTGTGTTCCCTAGTAGCTATGTTGACAAAACACAATGATTGTCATTAAACTTGGATGTCCTGTAATATACATATGCATGGATAGAAGTGCGTAGAGAAGTACATTTTTACCTTACTTTGGTGACTTATTTCTCTTACTGTATGAGAGGTATTCTTTTTTTTTTCTACATTTCACCTAAGTGTTGGGAACTACAAATCAGAAGTGAAATTGTGCTTTTAGCTGACTTCTATTTTTGCTGTGCCAATAACCTGAAAACACACAAACTATCCTTGCTGTTGAAAATTGAAACAAACCACTAAGTAAGTTAATTCAAGGTCTCTTAGGCACTCTCAAGCTATTATATTATCCAGTGTTTATAAAGACTCAAGTGTGCCTAGCTACTTTTGTATCATTAAGTGTTTTATTTTCCGTTACCAAAAGTAAATCAGCCCCTTGTCTCTAAGATAATGTTGTTTCTGTTCCACCCTACCTAAATAATGCCTGATCAACACACAAACTGTTATATATGTAGTGAATGACAGGTGTGAAGACCTCACATAATTGAGGTAGTGTGAATAGGGCAAATGATGACATGCTATTTCGGGGGTATTATAAATAATTGTAGAATTTATCATAAACTAAACTTCACATCACTGAGATGTTATTGGTGTGTGTAATAAATAATATATTGCACACACAGAGTACACACTCAGTATAACGCCCTTCATTATAATGAACCTTCGGCTATAAAGAACTTAGCCCCTAGACGCCAAATAAATAAAAAAAAACTAAAAATAATAAAACATCATTTAAACACACACTGTCACCATCAAAAAACACTTGAGGATCTGATTCATTTTTCATGTCAGGATGATTTGGAATAAATGCTCAGTTTGGGATTCTTGAATGTTGGATTACGATTTGATGCACTTTGAAACTATTTGTGTCAGATTTATTTTGAATAAATGCTCGGCTTCATTCACGATTTGTTTTTTATGTACTGCATTTTAATTATATCACACATACTATATGCTGGTAAGGAGGAACTGAAAAACCGTAGTTTTTTCACTGAATGTTTGAAAAGAGAAAATTCGGTCTTCCCCATTCCAATTAGCTCTGCATACTACACCTTATACATTAACATTACATTTTCAAAGCTTTTTGCACCAAATTGTCATAAACATGATATTTTGTAAAATGGAAAAGTACCCAATAGTTACCAAACACACACATTTAATGTAGAAAAAAACAAGCGCATACCAATTTAGATAAACAAATATTTTCGAATTTAGCACGGTTTTAGCATGGTTTAAGACTCTGATGAATCAAGAGAGGTTATTATGTTTCTAGTGCCTTGACACTTGCAAAGTACCAGTGGTAGAAAAGCTTGTGGGATATTTTGTTGTGAAGAGCTTTCATAATAAAACGTTTTTAAGGCATACGTGTGGTTAAAGAAACAACTGCACTAGATGGATAGCAGTATTTTCTGAAAGTTGTCTCGTACTGACTGGATATCTCTGATGTCAGCTATGTGGCCATTATTATATACCCTTTGCCCTGCGTTCCAGTGAAGAAAACACAGTGATGAGAATGTGATGATATATTAAGGTTATACTACCCTGAGGTGGGTTTGTTTGTTGAACCCCCTGAGCCCTAGCATGCAATTATTTTCTATTCAGGCACCCAACCAGTTAATTCTATGACATTACAATATATGTACTTAAGCCCTCCTCTTTCTAGAAGGAGGAGAATATATAGGCCACCTATATATATATATATATATATATATATATATATATATATATATATATATATATATATATATATATATAGAAGGGACTTGATCTTTTTTTATATATATATATAATATATATATATATATTATAACTATATATATAATATATATATATATATATTATAAAAAAAAACGGGATTGCCTAAGATTAGTCTGATTGACATGAAACAGAGGTCACTATAACCCAACAGTGATTTATTCTGCGCTAAAGAAACTAGGTTGTATTGCCACGTCTATTAGGACTCTGTACAGAAGCCTGCTTTATTGTAGTTGTAATAAATGTTCCAGATGAACTGACCCAGCACTGTCTATTACAGGAAGTACAGTAATCTGCTAACTTTTTGTCTTGGCAGCAGACTATTAGCTGATTACATTCAGGCTTTCACTGCAGGCTACAATACATGTGCCCTAACTGTCTGCAACACAGTAATACAAATCAATATCACAATTTGTATGAGTACATCAATAAGAAAAGCTTGTAAAATAGCTTCAAATAGTTAGGACAATATTTACGAATCATAGGTACAGTGGGAATTATTACCAAAAAAAGGTCTTTGATTTATCTGGGTTAAACCCATTACTGTTATCTGAAGTTATGATACATGTCCAAATTGTTGTTCCAGCAATGTTGTTCATGGGTTTGTAACTGTTAGGATGACATTAAGTTATTAGTTTGCTGTTTGTAAGAGTGCTATTCAACAGAACATTAACCATTGGGTAGTTTGCCTGCACCTGCGGCACCACCAAAAGATGTGTGACAGAACGACTTGTGACTGGGAAACATAACGTGAGAAAATAACATTCATCAAAGAGAACAGCTCTCCTCTTTGTCCAGTTCATGTTGCTGTAGAGCAAAAAAAAACACATTTTGGCTCAAAGTGTTTCATTCTTTGCTTTCGTACAAAGCATTACTAAACTGTACAAGTAAAAGACATTACTTGCCTGAAACTGTATGTGTGTTTTAAAAAAAGTTTTTTCCAAACAAAAGTATTTTCACCTTGATTTACAACCTGATTTATGAAAGGTCATTCAGCATTGTTTGGTCCCATCGCCTGGAGGAAAAAGTCCAGTACTGCCTGTGTTTTGATGTCAAGAAGTCATTGACAATTTTTTTTCTGCTCTCTAATCTGCTGGAGATCCAAGACGTCCAAAGCTTCCATGGTATCACCAGCTAATGCATATTAATGAAGCTAGCATGCAAACCAGCAAACCAGCACCCCCCCCCCCCCCCCCCCCCGACTTCATATTTCATTGTTGCCGATCTCCTGACAGAATACAATTGGTCACCCATTGTAATATTAATAAAACAACATTTTCTCTACAGATAAAATAACAAGTATGTAAAATTGAAATTAAACTGCATAATATATATATAAAAAAAAAAAAAAAACTGATTGAATTAAATGTTAAATCTCACATGCACATTTTAATGTTTTTTTTACTAGTTTAAAACAGCATCTCCGGAGTGCAGTGGAATTAACAAGCATAAAGATAGAGTAACACATTGTTGCATGTAATCAGGGGAAAAGTGTTCTAACTTTACTGGGAACGTTCAACATTTACTGTGCATCACACATCTTTTCACACATCATTTCAGAGTTTTGTCAAACCAGCCATTTTTTTTTTTTTGGATATTATACAGCCAGGAGGTTTATAACCACCAAGAGACTCCTGTCCCCTGAATACTGTTATCTGTTTAAATGTGGATTACATTGTTGCATGCCTTTTTGTTATTCGTTTTGTTCCTGTGATGTGGTTTGTTTTGGTACAAGAATACTTGGCATTGATCCTGAATCTAAATTGGATTTGTCTCCAGTGGTTTTTTGAGTTAGTATTACTTTGGTGCATGAGCTGTTGACCAGGTTTTTAACTGATTTATTTTGACTGGTTTCTAGGTTACAACATTGGCTTAAAAATTTTTGAAAACACTGTGTTTTATCAGACTGATACGTCCTTTCACGGCAATGGTCTCATATCAGCAAATTGGGGTCAACATTTTATTTTTTTTATTAAATGGTTTAGAATACCACATTTCTTTCAAATTTTAATATGCTGATTTCCCACCCAACTTAAATTACACATCAAAATGAAATGCTACAAATTCATCTATTAGGCATATTTGGTAAAATATATTGGTAAATTAACATGCCTGTAAAAACAAGGACTCTCTTCTCGTCATCATTCTCTGAGTTGGAGTCCACTTATTGCTTGACAACTCCCAGACAATGTAATCTTTTGTTCTGTCCAGCAGGTTAAATATGTAACCCTTTTTGAAGGAGTGCACCATAGACTTTGTTTCTATGGAATTCGTTGCTTTAATAATCCACTCACACAAGAGGGGCAGAAGTGCACGACACATTTCTCCAGTTGGCATCAGTTGTTTATCTTTGTCCCCAAACCATTTCTGATGTCCAGTGGTTGAAGTTGTGGTGTCATCCCACCTCGGATGATAACCAGGTCTGTTTTATGGTCAGTCAGTGTTTAACTGCATCGGTTGTATGTCCTTTAAGTATCTCACAAGCATATTCAATTTTAACAAGGTTCCAGGCCACTGAAACAAAACCTTCAGCCAATCCAACATAAGCTCCTCTGTCATCCATCCTTTTTCCAGCATGTAAAAAAAAAAAAATCCTTTTGGAAAGTTTCTTTTTTGCTTAATGACATATGGATGCAGTTGGCAGCAGTCTGCTGTCACACCAAACATTACAATTATGCACTGCTTCTCATTTCCAGTGGTGATTTCACTCCCACCTGTTTTTCACCCTTTTGTTTACTTTGGTATTGCTTGGCATGTCAAATACACGATCTGATCAGCATATATGATCTGTCAAAGCTGGTACTGTTTGCTAGAACAAAGCCTAATATCAAAATGTTGCATTTGTAAAAGCTTTTCTTTGAATTCCTAGATAGATCTGCGCAATCCACAACTCTGTGGTCCAGAAACTTAGATGTAGCCGTCAACCTTGAAACCATGTTAACGTCATTACCTTCGACTATGTTTAGATGAATCTGGAGTGATTTTGAGTGACGAAGGCCAGTGATTGTGGAAGTTGAAAGGTTTTAGATCAAAGGCTTGACTGTAGGGACAAGGGCTGGTATAAAACCGGAATTGAAGGTAGCTGCAGCGGCAGCTGAGTTTACTGTAGAAATGGAGGTAAATATTGTAACTGCGGAACCTTGCTTCTCTCGCTTGATGTTAGACACCTATTTATCCAAATTGCTGAGTTTAGTAGTGACTGATAAGGTATCTGCAAATGGTTGCATGAATGCTTTTATTTCATTAAAAAGAGAATGTTCCTGCTGAGTTTTGCTGAGTAGAGCGGCTGCCTGGTGGCCTGATATGCTGGCTGTGGGAGTAGCTTGCTCTGAGATCTGCTTGCTGTTTGACCTGGGTTGATGAACAGCCGAGCACGGCGGGGAGTTTTCTTGGATGGAAAAATTGGATCTGCCGAGATGGAATTGCAATAGAAAATGGAGAGATTCCTGATTTTCCTCACTGCTGAGAGACTTTGCTGCTGTTTTTTAAGGAGAGTTTTTATCAGCTTGTTGAGCGTCCAGTGCTTAAAGCACAGTCGCTCAGGAGAGGTATCCTAGGACCAATGGGGATTTACTCCTTGGACGGCAGGTAGTGGTATGCTGTCCTGCTCGGGAGGCACCTGTTCAGATCTTACGGGGACGCCTGATGGAGGGAAGAATGGTGAGCTGACCAGACCCTGGGTTGAAGCTGTCAAAAATGTTCTAATACAAATGAGACCATGTTGTGGAAGTTTGCCAATGGTTCTCTGACCTCTGTTTTAGTTATTCTATCAGTTATTTGAAAAGACTAAATCAAGCCTCCCCTCTAGACAAGCAGTCATTTGTCATTTCCACCATTTCTATTTCATCCTTCTGCTACCCACCGGGTTTTCCCATTTTATTTGGGGGAAGTTGAAATCCCCCATTAGTATGGCTTCTCCTTTGCTACACACATTTCTAATGTCATTGTATAACAGATTATTTTGCTCACCGTCTGAATCTGGCGGTCTATAGCCTGCTCCTATTATTATGCCTTTTGAATTTTTGTCTGTTATTCTGACCCATATTGATTCGGTTTTATTTTCTTTGTCCAGGTTTAACACCTGGGCTTCAAGACTGTTTCTTATGTAAAGTAGTGTATACTACATCCTAATCTTCTGTCCTGCCTGTCTTTCCTATACAGTGTATACCCACAAATATTATATTCGTCCCCATCACTCTCAGATAACCAAGTTTCTGTAACACCTATCTAAGTACAGAATTCAATGCAGGGGCGACAACAAAAGAAAACATAGGAAGTTCTAGTGTTCGTGTGAAAATCATTCTCAGTGAGAGAGTAGATGTACCACAGTTTTGGTTTTCTCTTTTAATTTCCTTCCTAGCTCTCTGAATTTGTTTTGCAGTATTTTGGTCTGTCGCTATTGTTTGTACTACTACCGGGTCGTCTCCTGTTCGTTCTAGGAGTCTGTCCACGTTTTCAGTGATGTGCTTGTTGGGGTCCAAGCCTTTTGTTCGTTATATCGAAGGGTTTTTTACAGAGAAAAGACAATAAAAATGAATGTTAAACTTGGAGTAAGTTAATGAGATGAGATTGTAAATAAAAGTACAATTACATATACCTGTTTGTCTCATGTATGCAGTATTTGGCCTTTATCGAATTCGTTAAAGAATTAAAACACAGTACAAAAAGCAAAAATCACAAATTGAAGCTAAACTTTTATTCAAAATCAATCTGACATGAATCGTTTCAAAATGCACCAAATATTAATCCAACATGCAAGAATCCCAAATTGATCGTTTTTTACAAATCAACTCCAATAGAAAATGGAGAGATTCCTGATTTTCCTTGCTGAGAGACTTTGCTGCTGTTTTTTAAGGAGAGTTTTTATCAGTTGTTGAGCGTCGTCGTTAAAAGTTAATCGGGTACCTAAGTTGTTTTTTTTTTTTTTGCTTTAATCAATTTTGCTTTGCGCACAGTTGCTGAACAAACCAAAAACAGTGCTTTTTGACAACATATATTCGCAAGAGATGCCTGCGTTACTCTTTTTTTTTTTTCAAACGATCAATATAGTTTCCAAATTTGTTGCAACATAAAATGATTTTCGTTTGGAAAGGATAATTACATACACATTTTTATTAAGACAAGAGAGTTGAGTTCACTGTGAGGTGGCATCCGAAGCATACATTAGGTCTTTAATTTCTTGGATATTGGATATAATTCAGTATTAACTTTCTTAAATGGCGTGGCTTAAATATGTTTTTTTCATTTGTGTATGAGTGGGTTTATAATTACATGTAAAAGGTTTAGGGAATACTGCATCTATCTTCACAGATGCACATTATTTTGAAGCTTATCTTGTGGTTTTATTATGCATAACAGTGTGCTTTCCTAATGGAAAAACCATTAGGATAAACATTATGCAAATACGGAAGCACAGAGTTTTCAGCTTTGTTTGAAGCCTGAGGATTAGATAATAAGGTTTCGCATTTTCCTGGAATGGCAATTATTCAACAAAAGGCTGCAAGATAAATAGAATAGACTATAACAGTTTAATAGTTTGCACTTTAATCTTACTGGCTGACTTACTGAAACCTTTAACAAACAGAGAACACACAGCAGTATTAAATAACAATACAAGTAGAATATATATATATATATATATATATATATATATATATATATATATATATATAATATAATTACAGACACAGAGCATGTCCTTTTATACCGAGTTAGTCAGGAACCATAGTTAACAGACAGTCCTATTTGTGTTCTGCCTTAATGAGAATGCAAATGCTAGTGTAATGCCATTATGGGTCAAATGGTATCCATTACCACATGTTTTACGCTGTAACTTGTTTTGTCTTATCAAACATGTGTCTTGTTACCAGGGAACACTCCAACAATGGTTATCGGCACAAGACAACACTAGAAGAATTTAAGAGTAATACAACTCTTTAGAGCCAGGACTGCAAAATGCTAGTTGAGATTTCTCACACATTGTTCGCCACATAGGTAGAGTGAACTATGAGAACAGCAGGTAACAGGGCTGTGCAAACTGTTTATACTATTCGTCCAACAAGGGAAAGTTGGGGACTCTTGTTCTATTCTTGTTTGGTTACGGCACTGTGTAAGATTCTCATCGATGTACTAAGATATAGGTCTTTGGCAGACACCATTGTCAAATGCTGCATTGGTATCAGATTACAACACGAAAGATATTTAGAAAGACTGCTATATCGTCTTCTATCCAGTGCCTACCCAGATGTTCATAAAAATACTGCCTCAGGTGATTTTTATTTATTCAACCAAGTTCCAAATTATTACAATATCAAATATTTCTTTTTTTATAAGGGGAATCAGACTTATGCTTCTGAAAACATGTATGCAAATCTAATCGAACTGAATTTTATAGTTGCCTTAACCTAAAAAAAGGTTACGGTGTCTGTATACATTAACTTTAAAACTCGTAATTGGTCTCAGCATTGATTTACACGTTGGATTTAATAGGGCTTAATGGTTCCAGGATCACATATGAATGATTTATGTAAAGAACTCACTTAAAGCCCTATTCTCATAAAACTAAATGTTGGTTATATTAGAGAATTTAGCACTTTCCTAAATATTGCAGCATAACCTTATTAAAGCGTGTGATTTTGTATTTATTGATATTCTTAGCCACCTATGAGCTTACACAATATGATCTGTCTGATGTTAATGCACAAATTGGAAATTAAATGGAACTCCGTGAATTTAGTGAAAAGATCAGAAAGCTATTTCGTTTTTTTCTTCAGCAACAAGGATGGTTGCTGAATTCTAACAACCGATCCTTGTTATGTATGCATCGCTGGAAAATCCTGTTATGTTTGCTTCATTGGAACATGTCGAGGGGCTTGCACATCATCAACTATGCTGTCCAGGTGTTCTGTAAAGCCAAAAAAGTCCTGGTTAACATTTAATCACCACATATAATCCCACTTGTATTTCTTCCATCCGCTTTTTCAATGAAAAAGTTTCTGTTTAGTGGTACATGATCGATTGTGATGTCACTGTTCTGAATTGACTTTGCAGTTGGGAATGTAATATATTGTTTTTCATATTAGTGATGTCAACCATACCAATATACTAATACAATATCCAAAGTATGGCAGGTACTCATTAGTCTCAACAAAATGGCTTACTGTATTTTAAAATACTCATTGCAGTTTGAACTGTTTTGCACTACAGATTTAAAATCTGAATTTAATTTTCTGTATGTTTTTATAAGCAAACACTTCCTTGCTAAGATCCAGTGCAAGCGTTCTCTACCCATGTTCCAGAACCTGCTGGTCAATGTAGTACTGAAGTCTGTGGCTTTATGCCACAATCAGTCAACCAAGATTATGAAGAAAATACATCCAAAGAAATCCATTATTATCTTTATAAAATCATTTTTAGTTTCTGTTTTTCATTAAGTAAAAGATAATTATGGGAATGGTTAATTCTTACTGTTGCCTATAATAACTGACATTTTTAATTGAGAATATTCAATGGACTTGTTTACTTTGCATAGGATTGGCTACTAAAAACAACAACAACAAACATTTATTTCATAGAAACTGAAGTACTTCCATCTTTGTCTGTCTTGGGTTGTAAAGTACTAGACTCTGATCTAATATAGTTCCTTAAAATTAAGCACACATTGTAGACTTTATTTATGAACTTCCCTTTCAGTCATACATGTCAAAAGTAAACAATATAAGGAAGTGATTAATGGCAAATAAAAAATAACACAGTAACCACTGCTGTTATGTGCATCAAAGACCCATATTTGGGAATAGTTAGCAGGTTTGTAAAGTTTGCAGATGACAAAAAGTTGGGGATGTGGCTGACACAGTTTCAGTCACCCATACAATTCAAAAGGATACAGAACTTGTAGAAACATGGCAAATTACAGTTAATGTCAACAAATTGAAAGTGTTACACGCCGGTCACAAGAATTGTAAGATCCAAATAGCAAATTGGTGGTATACAACAAGAACAGGCTCACCAAGGAAAAAGACATTGGTGTAGTAATAGGCTGTGAGCAACCAGTGTGGGAAAGTAATCAAAAAACCAAACAAGGCTTGGATATATAACTAAAAGTCTAGAGTCCAAATTAAAGAAGGTTTATAATGATGTGGTTGTACAATGCACTGGAGAGAGCGCACTTATAAAATCATGTTGAATGCTGTTCACCACATTAACAAAAGGGTACACTGTGGACTGGACAGAGCCCAACATCGAGCAACCAGACTCGATCCCAGGGATTAAATGAACTAGCTACAAAAATAGGTTGAAGAAAAATAATCTATTCAGCCTAGAACAAAGAAGAACTTGAAAGAAGACTTTAAAATCTTAAAAGGAGTTGACCAAGTTAACCCTAAACACTACTTAAACACAGCATGGGAGCCATTGCCAGTGGACACCGATGGAAATTAAGTGTAGATATGCTTAGGATTGAGAGTTGGACACACTTCTTTACACAGAGAATGGTGAGGGTATGGAATGGGTCACCTAGTCATGTTGTTGATTTTCTACTACTGGGATCCTTTAAGATCTAATTTAACAAGGTTTTTAGATTAATCAGCAAATAGGAATCAACCAAGCATATGTGGGTCTTCTCTTGTTCATACATTTTCTTATGTCATGTCTGGGGTTTTTTGGAGGATTTTTGGCAACCTAGCATTTTTCATATCTGCAAACTGGCAACCTCACAACAGTTCCTAATTGACTGTATTTATGTAAGGAAGGATTTCCTAGGACATCCCATAAACATAACTTACCAACAAGGCTCAGCAGTATTCATAACAGCTGTGCATCACACAACACAATACCACACCACTCTAATTTTCCATTGTGAGTTTAGTAATCTGCTGTCAAACTGTGTATTAGTGATGGGCGTGAACGGACAACGTTCCATCCAAAGCGAGCATCTTTACCATAGTGAAAATAGATGAATCCCTCAGGCCTTGGGGCAAGTGTTTTATTTTATTGTTTTGCTTTTTTGAGCCTGATACTCCATTACCTCTTCTTATCTACAGGGTTCCAAAGCATCTTGAGCGTTTTGTGATGGTGTTCCACTATGGAAGGCGCTATATAAATTAAATATTGAGGATTGATTCATCTGTAACAGAAGTGTGCCACTGGGGGTGAATTATTTTGTAATGTGGTTAATATGCACTGTTGGGAACTATGATCATGCTAGTGTATTTTAACTGTCCATCTCTAGTAATGTATATATGTATGTAATAATGTGTTTCATATATAACATATAATGTATTTGAAATGGTAATATGCAAAGTTTTATATATAGGGTTTGGAATAGTGCATGATTCTGCAGTGTTAGTTAATCTGTTTAGTACTGTGTGATTTATTTAAGTTTGTCAAGGGTTATGACAGCGAGTGAGTGGATCCTAGTCGGCAGTCTTCCTCCCGACCTGTGAGGGCACTGTATAACAGTAACAGTGTGCCTTGTACTGGATGGTCTGGCAGATCATTCCAGGGTCAGTTGGAAGCCAGACATCCAGGAAGGGGGTGGAGCCCCATTGCCCGAAGTCGTTGCCCTAATGTGGTACGCGATGTGTCAGTCACGGATTGGAGAAGATGTGATTGAACTAGCTATCGCAGGGGGCGTTGCTAAGGGTATAACAGGGGATGCGACGATGTAATCTGTTCCTTTGTTATGGTTATCGAGAGGAAACTGAAAATTGAGAAATGTATCGTGAGTGTTAAGTGTACTGTTTGTTGCTAATTGTCTGTTTGTCATTGTTAGATGTCTAACACAAACCGTGAGCTGTCGCTACAGGTCAGCATCAAACTCGGACTACACTGCACCACTTTCACTATTATTGCCATAGTGTGCAAGGTATATTTGTATTTGGACTAGTTTAAGTTGTGATCATATAATACTTTATTTGAATAAAAATCATGTAGATCCCACCACCACTGACATAATCAGACTGGACAACATTTATAGTGAATATAAAGGAACAGTTTTATTAGGAATAAAACTAAATAAAGGAAAAATTAAAATAATACAGAAAGGAAGAATTAACTAAACTAAACAGTACAGAAAAGAAAATATAAACAGTGACACCCCACTCCCACTGGTTGATTAGCGATCCAACATAATCTATGAGAGATTCCGTTAAAGGGTACAACTGTATTCCTGACAGCTATTTAAGATGAAGGTTAGTCTAAACAGGGATGCCATTAGTTG